>NC_085141.1:337469084-337769084 GCF_024139115.2 Armigeres subalbatus
CGATCGAGAATATCTCTTCCAATGATCATCGGATTCGCCTGTACTCTATTCGGCACCACACATACATCGGTTTCCATTTCGACTGCATCCAACTTGATCACCTCTAAACTCTTCTCCGTACTCGCACTTATTACCTCCAAATCCAAGAGAGCGTCTCATGGCACGATATTATTCAGTATGGCAGCACAACTCTCCTTGATCGTGGTTACTGACGATCCACAATCGTAGTGCGATCAATTTCATTACTTCTAATAACCACCGATTTTAAAATTACTCGACTGACGAATCTCTTGCATAGGACGAGGTAATTGTTTCGAGCAGATTTACCACAATTCTTAGCAATGTGACCTTCTGGTTACTCAGTATTCAAAATTTGCGTGAGATTTTCCGGCATTTTCAACTACAGTTTGCCACATGCCCTTCACCGTTACAACGATAGCACTTTATATTGGCACTGCGAGCCAGAAGATCTCATTTTGCTTTGACGTACACACCATCGTTAGAGGTATTAACTCTTTTACTTCTGCTAACATTTCAGCTGCTTCAGAATCCGGTAGAGTATTCACTTGGGAGATCGTTCCGAATCCTTCCAGGCCCAACACGATGTAGATAATCGCTTCATCAGGCAACTTGCCCTTTTGCCAAGCGCCACTGACTTCGCGACGAAGATATTATGGCACGTAACTTTGAGAAGATGGAGGAAGCCTACATCAGACTGAAGAGGAAGTAAGCGGATCGGACTAGTCATCAACACGTCGAAGACGAAGCATGATAGGAAGAGGTTCAAGAGAAGCAATGTGAGCCACCCACTGCGAGTTTGCATTGGTGACGAAATCGAGGTGGTAGAAGAATGTACTTGGGCTCACTGGTAACTGCCGAAAATGACACCAGCAGAGACGGAGACGCATAGTGGCTGGAAATCGTACGTACTTTGGACCGCAAGACGCTCCGATCGAATAGAGTTCGCCGCCGTACCAAACTGACAATCTACAAAACGCTAAGACCGGTAGTCCTCTACGGACACGAGACCTGGAGATGCTCGTGGAGACCAACGCGCACTTGGAGTTTTCGAAAGGAAAGTGCTGCGTACCATCTATGGTGGGTGCAGATGGCGGACGGATGGAGGAGGCGAATGAACCACGAATTGCATCAGCTGTGGGAGAACCATCCACGTTCACACCGCGAAAATCGGACGACTACGATGGGCGGGCACGTAGCGAATGTTGTAAGACTTTCTTATTGATCAGGACACCATTGTTCCTTCCAGGCTTTTCCTGGGACTGGTCGTATCACTATAATTCAGAAAGCTCCAGAAAGAATTGGTTAATAGAAGGACTTCCTTGAATAAAAAACAAGGTGGAGTAACGAAAAGAGATTAGATTTAAATTTAATCAGGGCTATGCACTCATTAAGAAAAATAGTTCTAATTTATAGTTCAGATTATTCATAATTTGCATGCTCTTTGTGACAAAGGAAATGAAAGATTGAAAGGAAATTTACACACCTTTACCACTGAAACGTTCTGCAAATGCCGTTTGGATCCTCCACAGCGCTTCGAGCGCTGCTCCACACCATCGTTCGTCGGCGGAGGGAAACCGTCTTTGTCCTCACGAAATGTCCACTCACCGGGGTCGGGCTCGATTTCTCAGGCTTGACACGTCGCTGCTTCGCTCTGCGGGCCGTGGAACGTGGCTTCTCCGCGACTTACACCGTGAATGGCATCGGTTGACCAACGACGTGATGAATGGCTTTCGCATCGGCAGACCACAGCTTGGAAGCGGGCGTCCCACCGCCGGTTGAGGGAGCGTGGACTCGAATGCCGTCGTGTCGTGCCGCCGGCCACGGATAGTGGCGCCTCGAGAACAGAGGATGTCTTCCAGGTCCTGTCACCGTTCCGAACGAGGTTGTCCGGTTTCCTTCGGGGATTTGCACTTTACTAGCACTCAATACTGTTCCCAAAGAACGAGGGAAATGAATCCGTTTAAAATCGGAAACTTTCTGGTACGATGGCGGTTCACCCATTAGAGAGCGATTCACGATGACAGTCCTTTAAGGGTTCCGCTTGTGGTATAGAGACGTACGATGACAGTCGCCGTCCACAATGATGGGATGTTCAAGGATTATGGATAATGCATGTTTTCGATATTTATATATTTTATTCCAAATTTCTATTTCTTTATATTTTTCCTTTAGTTTTCATAATTATTTAAGTTTTGATTTCAAGCATATTATAATCTAATTATACTATACTAGTTTTAATGAAAATAATAATAAAAAGAAGTTAAGAATATTTACACATATTTACAATGGAACGGCATAGCAGGTTACATTCATCCCGTACTCCAAGAAAAAAAACCCTTGTGTTTTTTTTTTTTTGGGAAAGGAATTTAAAGTTCTGTAACTCTCTTTTCTCTGTTAGTTATTTTACTTTGGTAGAATGATTTTTCCATTAGGAGGATCTCTTTTCAACCAAATTACTTAACTTTCAAAGATAGAGTCTGGTTATAGCTTCAGGGACTGCTGGTCTGGACAATTTTCTTGGCGCTCTCTTTTTACCGGGGTTAAGATTAATTTGGAAATGATTTTCTTCGAAGAGGAGCTCTTTTCCTGCGAAATTACATAACCCCAAATAATAGAGTCTGGCTGCCAATAGACAGAGATGGTTCTAGGATAAGAATTCTAATTGGAGTAGCTCTTTGGTGGAGTGTTATTGATTTGGCGAATTGATTTTTCCATTAAGAGGATCTCTTTTCGCCAAATCATTGAATTCAACCATAGAGTCTGGCCGCACCAACGAGAAGGTTTTTGTAGGGTAGGTGTTCTTAGAGTAACTCTCTTTTCGTTGATTGTTAATAAATTTGGCGAAATGATTTGTCCATGAAGAGGATCTCTTTTCGCCAAATCATCCAACCCTCAACCATAGAGTCTGGTTGCTCAAACAAAAGGTGTCTGGGATAGGTGTTCGTACGAGTAATCTTTCGTTGATTGTTAATAAATTTGCGAAATGATTTGTCCATGAAGAGGATCTCTTTTTCGCCAAATCATCCAACCCTCAACCATAGAGTCTGGTTGCTCAAACAAGAAGGTGTCTGGGATAGGTGTTCTTACGGAGTAACTCTCTTTTCGTTGATTGTTAATAAATTTGGCGAAATGATTTGTCCATGAAGAGGATCTCTTTTGCCAAATTATCCAGCCCTCAACCATAGAGTCTGGTCCAATAAGAAGAAGGCTAGGATAGGTGTTCTTTGAGTAACTCTCTTTGTGTGAGTTATTAGATTTGGTGAAATGATTTTTCCGTAAAGAGGATCTTTTTCACCAAATCATCTAATCCCAACCATAGAGTCTGGTTACCTAAACATGAATTGTGTCGAAAAGTGTGTTATCATTAAAGTCTTTTCGCAAATAGATTCGTCAGAATAAACGAGTTCAACCTCTCAGTATTTAATCTAAAGAATATTTTCTTTCTCCTCAACCAATAGTAATTTAAATTATATTTGAATTAGAAGAGTAAATAAACATTTCGAGACGTCTTCCATTATTTTTGTTATTCATCTCCGTTTTTTCGGGATACAAAAAATAACCTTTGCATACTTACAATGTCGGACAGTAACCCGGTGAAAATGGTTCTCGACAACGATCCGACGGGCACAAGAAGACGAGGTGCGCAGCGGGCAAGGTGGATCGATCAGGTGGAAGATGACTTGCGGACCCTCCGTAGACTGCGTGGTTGGCGACGTGTAGCCAGGACCGAGCCGAATGGAGAAGTCTCTTATATACCGCACAGGCCACTTCGGCCTTAGTCTGAATAAATAATAATAATACACTTGACTATAAAAGTAAGTCTCAAGGCTTTCTTGCGCTATCTTTTTTCGTGCAATCATTGCCTGGGATACTGACAACATCGACAGAGGTAGGGAAATCACGAATTAGCGCTGTTCTGAATTCGTCCCACGTTTTCACGGATACCCTGCTGAACCAGAATTTGGCTGGGCCATAGGTTCAAATTCCACATTGAAGTTTCCATTCGTCGTCGCCCTGACAGAGGGCTGATGCTTTCCAATAGATTCATTCCAGTTCAGGGGTGCGTCGTAGGGATGTCTGGATCAAATAGCACTACGAGATCCTTTACATATCTTACATCGAAACGGCGCGGTGCGTTCCTCGTACAATACCGGTTAACGCAGCAATCAATTGTCATGGTAGCATCACTCGACATCTCGGCTTCTGCTCATCCGGCATTCTTCTTTATAGCGAGGATCTTTTATCAGAAGATTTTCAAACTAATACGTCGTTACTAGTCGGGGAGTGAAAGAGTTCACCTTCGGAATCAGGCTCTTCTTGTAAACCACCTTGTGGGGAACTTATTTGGCAAATCCACCGCCTCCAGCCTCCTCCAGGCTCTCAGGCTCACCAAACACGCTTTCAGCCACACTTAGAAATTTCTTCCAACACCTTTTCGGCTTCGCTCATCACACCGAAATCTGCCGACCCTTAGAACTGATTTTTGTGCCCGCGATTAACTCATACACGCATTTCACAAAGTCCCGCGATCCCGAAACAGAATCGATCCTGTCTACAGAGTTGTAAACGGAAGAAATATAGACGTTCGGATTTCTAATGAAACTGACCGTTCAGTTCAATGAGCTATATATTACTAATAAGGGTATGTAATGTGTACAGAGATAAAGGGAATTTTGAACTTGATTTGAATTCGATTTGGATTGGATTTGGATTAGATTTGGATTGGATTTGTATTTGATTGGATTTGGACGATGATTTGGATTGATTTGGATTTGGATTGAATTTTGATTGATTTGGATTGATTTGGATTGATTTGGATTGATTTGACTATCATTAGATCTGGATTAGATTGATTTGGATTGGATTTCGATTGGATTTGATCTGATTCGGATTAGAATTGGATTGGTATTGGGTTTGAATTGGATTTAGATTTGATTCGGTGAATTTGAATTGCAGGATTGATTGGATATGATTGGGATTAGAATGGTATTGATTTGGACTGAATTGAATTGAATGGATTTGTATCAGATTTGGATTGTACTTGGACGATTTTAGCTTGGTTAAGATTAGATTCGTATGATTTGAATTAGATTTTGATTGAATTTGGAAGATTCGTATGGATTTGGATTTCGATCGAACTTTGATTGGACCTGGATTGTATTTTGGATTGGATTTGGATTGTATTTTGGATTGGATTTGGATTGTATTTTGGATTGGATTTCAATTTAATTCGGATTGAGTTCTGAACATTTCTTTCAAATTTCTTCCAAAAATTGTCTCTGGGGAGGGGTTATGTCCAAACCACCCCGAGGCTACGCCACTGGCTCAAGGTACTCCAAACGTTCTCGAGTACAGCCACGGTACTACGACCAATCAAGGTTTTGCAATGTCCTCATACCGGTATAGCGCAATCGTTCATAGGCATAACATCATGAAACCTTTTCTTGAATACAGATGCTCAAGTACCAAAACGTTCTGGAGCTAACGGATTACCGGATTGAGCCTTGAATACCTCATCGTCGGTACTACCAATCCGGTGTAATAAGCATATGATCTAATTTCAAGAACATGAAATAATGTCCAAGGTGCTCCAAAATGATCTTGAGTCAAGATGCACAATGACAATAAGCTTAACCTGCGATTTGTTTTGCGTTCACGGACGAATTATCAAGTAGTTCAATCGTCACGGTTTTCAGGACGTTTTGGTGAACCTAAAGGTCTGTAGAGCGAATAATGATTGAAGTCAACTCAATGAACCTACTGGGATATCATATCATACACCATTCATATGTTGGTTCATTATGGATAGATCACAAGCTCCGAGCTTCAAAAAGGGTCTGCAATACAGTCGGTCCTCTATGAGTCACTTATAAAAGGACCATTGGCTCAAGTATACATCGAGATGTGGAATAGAGCTGGGTTGTTTATCGCTGGACTAATACTTCGTTCAGTGTTTGGTTGATCGGTAGATCAGTTCTGAACTCAGGCCGTTTTGAGACCCTGAAATGTTAAAATACTGCAACACGGTCGAAGATATCATGACAATTCAACATTCAATACACACGTTTCAGTGAGCGAGCTTTCTAAAAAGTTCGATTAAAGCTCGCTGATACGCACAGTCATGTGTAGAACACATATGGATATAGACAGTAGATATAATGTTATCAATCACTATTGGAATATGCACTTTACATGACTATGACAATGATAATAAATATTTATCCTTTAAACCAAGAGATACTTGTGTTATTTGCGGTTAACGCATAATATGATTATTCTAACGAAATATGTTACATTAATTCAAACGATAATTTCATGTCCTTTGATCACATATATATTTTTCAATGTAGCCAGGGCAGGGGCCCCTCAATGGTGGTAAGATTGACGGGACTGGAATGAATTCCCTTAACATGTGTCATCCAATCATATTCAGAAATAGGTGGTCAAAAGATTCCCAAAACTTATTAGGTGTCCAGGATCCATAATACATATGAAAGTTCAAAACAACTCGAAAATTTGTCATAAATTCTCCTTGAAATCCTTAGAAGCTTCCCGAACTTCTTAATTCCTCCGGAAGTTATCCACAAATTCCTTTTGAGAATCGTCTGAAAACTGCCATGTAATTGTAATTTTTTTATCTAGAAACCCTCACTAATTTTTTAGGAATTCATGAGGAAATTCCTTGAAGATTTTTACTTCTTTCTAAGTTTTACTTCTAGACTTTCTTCGGCTATTCTTCCAGCAAAATTCCGGCATTTTTCCGGAATGTATTCGAGAGTTCCTTCAAGAATACATACGAATTTCCTCCCGAAATTCCACCAGAAGTTTCTTCAAAATTTATGACAGAAATTCTCCGATTTCGCTCCATATTCACTCTGTAAATCTATAAGAAATTCTCTGAAATTCTTCAAGGAACTTCTTCAGGCTTTCTCCAGAGCTCTTCTTTAATTCCTCCGGATAAAACCCCATAACATTAATAGCGAAATCCTAGGATTTCATTCTAGAATTCTTTTCGCAATTACTTCAGAATATCCTTCAAGAATTCCTCTACAAATTTTTGAGAATTTCTCCGGAGTTCGTCCAAGTATTTCCCCGGAAAATCTTCCAGGTATTTTTCCGAGAATTCCTTCAGGTACTTCTCCTGGAATTCCCTCAGGAATTACTCCGGGAATTTTTTCGCAGAATTGTCCTGATATTTCTCCGGAAATTCCTTCAGGAACTTCTCCAAGAATTATTTCAGGACTCTCGGGAATTCTCTGAAGTGCTTGTGGAGTACCGGAGCTCCCCAGAGTTTTACCAAGAGTTCTCGAACTCTCCAGGAACTTCACAGGAACTCCTGGATTCGAGGTGAGCCAGTCTTGGACTGAAAACTACAAATAAAGATAATATATATTTGAGGTTATGGCTTTCAGTCTCTATATGCTCAAAAGGGTTTTACGTTTTTATCCGAGTTTTGTTACATTTATTGTACCTTTATCAGAGGTACTAAGTCCGGTTTTATTGTTACATTGTTTATTATTTCCTAATAAAACGGGACTTATTAGCAGCGATCAGAATTCCTCTGATAATTTCTACGGAATTCGTCCGGAAATTACTCTGGGAATCTTCTAAGGTGTATCTGCCGGAGAGTTCCCGAAGGAACTGCCGGAGGAGCTCCCAAGAACTCTCGAAAGAATTTCAGGAGGAACTCCAGAAGAATTCCTAGAGGTCCTCCCGGAGGAACTCCCACAGAAACTATCGGAAGAACTTCAGGAGGAATTTCCATTTAATTTCAAAGAAAGCCAAATGATTTCCTGAAAAAACCTGAATGAGTTCCTGGCAGAGCTTGGTGGAATTCCGAAGGAGCTCTCGGAGAATTCGTAGGAACTTCCGGAGGAATTTCTGAAGAAACCCGGAGAATTTCAAAGGAACCCGGGAAATGCAGTGAAACTGTCAGAAGAATCCTCGGAAAAATCATGGAAAATTCATCTTATAGACAAATATCGTCTAGCTGAAACCTTTGTAGGGGTATATAGCGGACCATCGTCATCGTCAGAAGACATCCTGGAGAATTCTGAAGAGCTCCAAGAGAAATTCTCGGAGGATTTGGAGTTTCTATATAAATTCCTGAAGAAAACTAAATGAATTCCAGAAAGAAAGCCTGAATGATTCCCAGAGGAAATTGGAGAATTTCCTGGAAGAATTTTCAGAGGAACCCTGATAGAACTACTGGAATAATTCTCGGAGGAAATCCTGGAGAACTCTTGGAGGAACTGGGTGGAACTCCTGAAGAATTTGAGGAGTTTTGGAGAAACTCCTGGAGAATCTCCCAGTGGAAGATGTTTTCACCGGAATTCTTTCAGGATTACTTTGGGAATTAATCTAGGAATTCCTCTGAAAATTTCATTTTGATATAATTTCTGTATAAATGTTCGGTGGAATTCAGGAGAAATTCTTTGAAATTTTCACAAAGATTATTTGAAACTTTCAGGAAAATTTTATGGAATTTAATTAAGATTTTTGCGAAATTTGAATGTTTACTAACAGTTCTGGAATTTCCACGGAATATTCTTAGGAACTCTACGGTGCAATTTTTCAGAAATTTTTATGAGAAACAGCAAGAAGAATTCCCTGCAGAACTAAAGGAGCTCGTGGAAGATTTTCTTGGTGAAATTTTGGATTAATTCGCGAAATCAATGGTGAACTTCCTGAAGACATTTGGAAGAAGTTGCTTATACTTTAAATAATTCCTGATAGAACTTCGGATAGAATAACTGGAGCAATTGTCGAAGGAATTCCTGGAGGAAGCTTGATATTGTTTTTTTCTCCATTTGATAATAAATATTATTTCAGAGCGGATTTGTTTAGAGATTTAAATATCATTATTGTTGATTAAACGCACAACGCGAACGTTGTCAGGGATGAACGTGTCACGTTTATTAGCGTTGCGTTCTAGTACAAAACGCTAACTTCAACGCCCAGCGCAACGTGCTATTGTGATCCAGCCTTTACTGTTGGTTGTGGATTTCGTTTCAAAGTTTTTGGAAATTAGAAGGAAATAGTAGCAATAATATTCATGTGTTTTCATAAACCACCATAAAACTACGAATTAGAAGACCCAAAAGTTGCCCTCCCCCTGTCTCGAAATCCTTGCTACGCCCATGATATTTTTGGACATATTCTCAGCTTCATACATATAGTGTGAATGCATTTAAATCTGGTATCACTAAGAGTATCTAACATATTTGAAACAGGCTTGCTGATCTTTCGTTACCGTTATACTCTCAAAGGTCTTAACTCCAGGTAATTCTTGGATTGCCAAGAACATATACTGTTGGGTAGTCAGCTTACCTCCTTCGATATCGTTAGTGGGACTCTTTCCTTGCTGACTTCCAACTGGCTGGGGTCCGAGGCTTTTCTTCCAGGCCTTTGGGGAACACTGGCTGGTATCCAGTTCTTGTTCGGTAGATTTCTTCGGTTGAATACACAACACCTGATTTAATTTAAACCACCAGTTAGAACAAACCACCATTTTTACAAACTTAACTTTAATGGTAAACAAGAACTTAACACTAAACAAAAAATAGTTCCTGATGGGAGTCCATCTGTCTTCGACGAGCACCAAACCACTGACTTTCTCCCAGCGAACGCTAGGTCATCTGTTGACCGATGGACATGTAGCGCAAATCTCCTCTCTGGTCCGCAGCATCTCCAATCCATTTCGATGGTTTCTCCAGTCGCAGGTATCTACTCTTGGCCTTGCTATCTGAACCTTATTTCACGCCGCCGAAGGTGATCGTTCTTGATGATCCACAGGTAGGTATGGTCGTTTACAGCGAAAGTGAAAAGTCGAAAATCCAGAGAGCCCTTTGCATCGACCATCAAACAGCTGGTCAGCTGCAGCAGCAGCAACGATCATTTCTAATCCAGGGCTGTTCCGGGTGGCTTAATCTCGCACATCCTCACCCACCCAGAAATAGGCAGAATTTCTGAAAGAAAGAAACCTTCGACGGATGGGAAGGAGGACAGGGTACAGAAAATGTTTACAGCAACGTCTCATCTTCATCGCTGTTGGTACTAGGAAGTGGAAGAATACAAATTTTTTCCACCGGACGTTTCATTTTAGCAGTTTTCAGAGTTATACTCTTACAATTTCGTCCTGCCAGGGTACAGCGACGATTCTTCCCATTTTCCAACGCATAGGAGGCAAGTTATCATCTACGACGACGAGCTTACGATCAACGGAAACGTGGCTTCCATCTCTTTGCTCTTGCTTGCAGTTGACCTCATTCTCGACGCCACCTGATCCAGAAGTGCTGTAATTTCGTGTCATCTGGTAACGATTCAGAGGTTCGCTGGGATTGAGTGAGCTCAGGGTCGGTGATTGCAACGATGATCCGACTAAAAATGTTATGTTCTAAATCGTTGGGATCATCGGACATCGGTGTCAAAGGGAGTTTAAACACGCTCGACTTGCTAAAAGCGTGGTGAAATCTTCTGCTGTGACGGTGTCGCCAATCACTTTAATGAGATGATTCTTGGTGACCGGACTGCAGCCTCCCAAAGTCCACCAAAATGAGGCGCTAGGGATTAAAATGCCACTGGATGCCGCCCAATTCACTGGACCTTTTCACGGACTCGATCATTCAGAGATTGTAGAGCTCTCTTAGCTTGTTACGGCACCGACAAAGTTCGTACCGTTGTCCGAATAAATGTCCGAACACCTGCCTCTTCTTGAAGTAAACCTTTGCAACGCCTGTATGAATCGGTCCGTGGAGAGATCGGAAACCAACCCAGGTGAACAGCCTTGGTGCAAAAGCAAACAAATACCGAAACATAGGCTTACTGCTGCTCGTCTAGGTGCACGAATGTAGACCGGCCAAGCGCAATACGTAACTGGAACGAAGCATACCGACTGTATACGTTGCCCTGTATACCACTAGGTCCTGCCACCGGTTGACGCTGGGAATCATCATTTCGGTACGATGCGATTTTCTCAATTCTCATGCTACCCCTCTCTTTCACGAATTTAACATTCTCTCGATCGAGAATATCTCTTCCAATGATCATCGAATTCGCCTGTACTCTATTCGGCACCACACATACATCGGTTTCCATTTCGACTCCATCCAACTTGATCACCTCTAAACTCTTCTCCCGTACTCGCACTTTATTACCTCCAAATCCAAGTAGAGCGATGTCACATGGCACGATATTATTCAGTATGGCAGCACAACTCTCCTTGATCGTGGTTACTGACGATCCACAATCGTAGAGCGCATCAATTTCATTACTTCCAATAACCACCGATTTTACAAAATTACTCGACTGACGAATCTCTTGCATACGACGAGGTAATTGTTTCGGAGCAGATTTACCACAATTCTTAGCAATGTGACCCTTCTGGTTACATCGGTAGCATTCAAAATTTGCGTGAGATTTTCCGGCATTTTTCACACTACAGTTTGCCGCCACATGCCCTTCACCGTCACAACGATAGCACTTTATATTGGCACCCTGCGAGCCAGAAGATCTCATTGGCTTTGCACGTACACTACCATCGTTAGACGGTATTAACTCTTTTACTTCTGCTAACCATTTCAGCTGCTTCAGTAAATCCGGTAAAGTATTCACTTGGGAGATCGTTCCGAATCTTCCTTCCAGGCCCAACACGATGTATTTGATAATCGCTTCATCAGGCAACTTGCCCTTTTTGCCAAGCGCCACTTGACTATAAAAGTAAGTCTCAAGGCTTTCTTGCGCTATCTTTTTTCGTGTAATCATTGCCTGGTGGATACTGACAACATCGACAGAGGTAGGGAAATCACGAATTAGCGCTGTTCTGAATTCGTCCCACGTTTTCACGGATACCCCGCTGAACCAGAGTTTGGCTGGGCCATTTAGGTTCAAAATTCCACATTGAAGTTTCCATTCGTCGTCGCCCTGACAGAGGGCTGATGCTTTCACAATAGATTCAATCCATTGTTCAGCGGTCGGCGTCGTGGGGATGTCTGGATCAAATAGCACTACGAGATCCTTTACATATCTTACATCGAAACGGCGCGGTGCGTTCCCTCGTACAATACCGGTTAACGCAGCAATCAATTGTCTCATGGTAGCATCACTCGACATCTCGGGCTTCTGCTCATCCGGCATTCTTCTTTTATAGCGAGGATCTTTTATCAGAAGATTTTCAAAACTAATACGTCGTATACTAGTCGGGGAGTGAAAGAGTTCACTTTCGGAATCAGGCTCTTCTTGTAAACCACCTTGTGGGGAACTTATTTGGCACAATCCACTGCCTCCAGCCTCCTCCAGGCTCTCAGGCTCACCACTTTTAGAAATTTCTTCCAACACCTTTTCGGCTTCGCTCATCACACCGAAAATTCCGCCGACCCTTAGAACTGATTTTTGCGCCCGCGATTAACTCATACACGCATTTCACAAAGTCCCCGCAGATCCCGAAACAGAATCGATCCTGTCTACAGAGTTGTAAACGGTTTGCATGGAGAAATTGGTTTTGGAAATTGGTTTCAAATATTATGTTTGCAGAGTAGAGCTCTTATTTGGAAAAAGTTTCTAGATTTGGATTACATTTGAATTTTGAACTTGATTTGAATTCGATTTGGATTGGATTTGGATTAGATTTGGATTGGATTTGTATCTGATTGGATTTGGACGATGATTTGGATTGGATTTGGATTTGGATTGAATTTAGATTGGATTTGGATTGGATTTGGATTGGATTTGGACTGGTATTTGGATTTGCATTAGATCTGGATTAGATTGGATTTGGATCGGATTTCGATTGGATTTGATCTGATTCGGATTAGAATTGGATTGGTATTGGGTTTGAAATGGATTTAGATTTGATTCGGTTTGAATTTGAATTGGATTTGGATATGATTGGGATTAGAATGGTATTGGATTTGGACTGAATTGGAATTGAATGTGGATTTGTATCAGATTTGGATTGTACTTGGACTGGATTTGGTTTGGAATGAATTAGGATTGGATTAAGATTAGATTCGTATGGATTTGAATTAGATTTTGATTGAATTTGGATTAGATTCGTATGGATTTGGATTTCGATCGAACTTTGATTGGACCTGGATTGTATTTTGGATTGGATTTGGATTGTATTTTGGATTGGATTTGGATTGTATTTTGGATTGGATTTGGATTGTATTTTGGATTGGATTTCAATTTAATTCGGATTGAGTTCTGAACATTTCTTTCAAATTTATTCTAAAAAAATTGCCTCTGGGGGGAGGGGGTTATGTCCAAAACCACCCCCGAGGCTACGCCACTGGCTCAAGGTACTCCAAAACGTTCTGGAGCTCAGCTAACGGTATCTACCGGATTGATCAAGGCTCTTGCAATGCCACATCGTCGGTACTTATCCAATCCGGTGTAATAAGCATATGATCCTAATTTCCATGAACATGAAATCCAATGTCCAAGGTGCTCCAAAAAGATCTTGAGTCAAGATGCACAATGACAATAAGCTTAACCTGCGATTTGTTCTGCGTTCACGGACTTGAATTATCAAGTAGTTCAATCGTCACGGTTATCAGGACGTTTTGGTGAACCTAAAAGGTCTGTAGTAGCTTGTATGAATAATGATTGAAGTCAACTCAATGAACCTACTGGGATATCATATCATACACCATTCATATGGATAGATCACAAGCTCCGAGCTTCAAAAAGGGTCTGCAATACAGTCGGTTCTCTATGAGTCACTTATAAAAGGACCATTGGCTCAAGTATACATCGAGATGTGGAATAGAAGTTCCTTGGAAAATTGATCGAAAGGAACATCAGAGTAACAGTGAAAATATTTTTAGTATGGCATCATTTGTTTCCACGAGTCGATATCGAGTCCTATCAGCTCAATGGACTGGGTTCCTATCAGCTGGGTTGTTTAGCGCTGCACTAATACTTCGTTCAGTGTTTGGTTGATCGGGTAGATCGTATGTTCTGAACTCCAGGCCGTTTTGGAGACCCTGAAATATGTTACATTAATTCAAAACTCGATAATTTCATGTCCTTTGATCACATATATATTTTTCAAGGGCGTAGCCAGAGGGGGGCAGGGGGGCCCCCCTCAATGGTGGTAAGATTGAACGGGGACTGGAATGAATTCCCTTAACATGTGCACTTTACAATCCAATCATATTCAGAAATAGGTGGTTCAAAAGATTCCCAAAAACTTATTAGGGTGTCCAGGATCCATAATACATATGAAAGTTCAAAACAACTCGAAACATTTCGGGGTCATAAATTCTCCTTGAAATCCTTCTAGAAGCTTCCCTGGGAACTTCTTAATTCCTCCGGGAAGTTATCCACAAATTCCTTTTGAGAATCGTTCGAAAATCCTGCTCATGTAATTGTAATTCTTTTTTATCTAGAAACCCTTCACTAATTTTTTTTAGGGAATTCATGAGGAAATTCCTTGAAGATTTTTTACTTCTTTCTAAGTTTTACTTCTAGACATTTCTTCGGCTATTCTTCCAGCAAAATCTCCGGCATTTTTTCCGGAATGTATTCGAGAGTTCCTTCAAGAATACATACGGAATTTCCTCCCGAAATTCCACCAGAAGTTTCTTCAAAAATTTATGACAGAAATTCTCCGATTTCGCTCCATAATTTCACTTGTAAATCTATAAGAAATTCCTTCGGAAATTCTTCAAGGAACTTCTTCAGGCATTTCTCCAGGAGCTCTTCCTTTAATTCCTCCGGGATAAAACCGCCATAAACTTAATAGCGAAATCCTCTAGGATTTCATTCTAGAATTCTTTTCGCAATTACTTCAGAATATCCTTCAAGAATTCCTCTACAATTTTTTTTGAGAATTTCTCCAGGAGTTCGTCCAAGTATTTCCCCGGAAAATCTTCCAGGTATTTTTCCGAGAATTCCTTCAGGTACTTCTCCTGGAATTCCCTCAGGAATTACTCCGGGAATTTTTTCGCAGAATTGTCCTAGAATTCTTTCCGGACTTCACTCGGAATATACTCCAGAATTACATTCGGAAATTAATTTGAGAGTTCCTCCAGGGCATCTTCCATTGAGTTCTTCCAGGAATTTCTTCAGAACAAACGCCCGGGAATGCATCCAGTAATTTCATCAGCAATTCATCTGGGAATACTCTTAGGATTTCATCTGGGAATTTCGGCATTAATCCCTCCTGGTATTTTATCCGGGAATTACTTCTGATATTTCTCCGGAAATTCCTTCAGGAACTTCTCCAAGAATTATTTCAGGACTTCCTTGTGGGAATTCCTCCGGAAGTGCTTGTGGGAGTACCTCCGGGAGCTCCCCCAGGAGTTTTACTTCAAGGGAATTCCTGGATTCGAGGTGAGCCAGTCTTGGACTGAAAACTTCACAAATAAAGATAATAATAATATTTGAGGTTATGGCATTCAGTCTTCATATGCTCAATAACGGGTTTTACGTTTTTATCCGACGTTTCGGTTACATATATTGTACCTTTATCAAGGAGGTACCTAAGTCCGGTTTTATTGTTACATTGTCTTATCATTTCCTAATAAAACGGGACTTATTAGCTTAGCGACTTAGAATTCCTCTGATAATTTCTACGGGAATTCGTCCGGAAATTACTCTGGGAATTCCTCTTCTAAGGTGTATCTGCCGGATGAGTTCCCGAAGGAACTGCCGGAGGAGCTCCCGTAAGAACTCTCGAAAGAATTTCAGGAGGAACTCCTAGAAGAATTCCTAGAGGTCATCCCGGAGGAACTCCCACAGAAACTATCGGAAGAACTTCAGGAGGAATTTCCATTTGAATTACTGAAGAAAGCCTAAATGATTTCCTGAAAAAAGCCTGAATGAGTTCCTGGCAGAGCTACTGGTGGAATTCCCGAAGGAGCTCTCGGAGGAATTGTCGTAGGAACTTCCGGAGGAATTTCTGAAGAAATTCCCGGGAGAATTTTCAAAGGAACCCTCGGTGGAAATGCAAGTGAAACTGTCAGAAGAATCCTCGGAAAAAATCGTGGAAAATTCATCTTATAGACAAATATCGTCTAGCTGAAACCTTTGTAGGGGTATATAGCAGGACCATCGTCATCGTCAGAAGACATCCTGGAGAATTCCCTGAAGAGCTCCAAGAGAAATTCTCGGAGGAGCTTCTGGGTGAGTTTCTATATAAATTCCTGAAGAAAACTAAATGAATTCCAGAAAGAAAGCCTGAATGAATTCCCAGAGGAAATTCTGGAGAATTTCCTGGAAGAATTTTCAGAGGAACCCCCGTATGAACTGCCGATAGAACTACTGGAATAATTCTCGGAGAAAATCCTGGAAGAACTCTTGGAGGAACTGCCGGTGGAACTCCTGGAAGAATTTCCGGAGGAGTTTTTGGAGAAACTCCTGGAGAATCTCCCAGTGGAAATCTTGATGTTTTCACCGGAATTCTTTCAGGATTACTTTGGGAATTAATCTAGGAATTCCTCTGAAAATTTCATTTTCGATATAATTTCTGTATAAATGTTCGGTGGAATTCCAGGAGAAATTCTTTGAAATTTTCACAAGAGATTATTTGAAACTTTCAGGGAAAATTTTATGGAATTTACACAAGAAATTCGAAGATTTTTTGCGAAATTCTCAGGAATGTTTACTAGCAGTTCTGCGGAATTTCCACGGAATATTCTTAGGAACTTCACGGTGCAATTTTTCAGAAATTTTTATGAGAAACAGCACGAAGAATTCCCTGCAGAACTAAAGGAGCTCGTGGAAGATTTTCTTGGTGAAATTTTTGGATTAATTCCCGGCGAAATCAATGGTGAACTTCCTGAAGACATTGCCGAAGAAGTTGCTGGAGGCATTCTTAAATAATTCCTGATAGAACTTCGGATAGAATAACTGGAGCAATTGTCGAAGGAATTCCTGGAGGAAGCTTGCATATTGTTTTTTTCTGCCTATTTGATAATAAATATTATTTCAGAGCGGATTTGTTTAGAGATTTAAATATCATTATTGTTGTTTAATAAACGCACAACGCGAACGTTGCATTGTGGGCATGAACGTGTCACGTTTATTAGCGTTGCGTTCTAGTACAAAACGCTGACTTCAACGCCCAGCGCAACGTGCTATTGTGATCCAGCCTTTACTGTTGGTTGTGGATTTCGTTTCAAAGTTTTTGGAATTTAGAAGGAAATAGTGCCAAGCACTAATATTCATGTGTTTTCATAAAACCACTATAAAACTACGAATTAGAAGACCCAAAAAGTTGCCCCCCCTCCCCCTGCTCGAAATCCTGGCTACGCCCATGATATTTTTGGACATATTCTCAGCTTCATACATATATAGTGTGAACGCATTTAAATCTTGGTATCACTAAGAGTATCTAACATATTTGAAACAGGCTTGCTGATCTTTCGTTACCGTTATACTCTCAAAGGTCTTAACTCCAGGGAATTCTTGGATTGCCAAGAACATATACTGTGAATGCATTTTATTCATTTTATCACTAAGAGCATGTACCATATCTGAAACGGACCTTTGGTTACGCGTGTAGACCAAAAGGCCTTAACTCCAGGGAATTCTTGGATGGCCAAGAACGTATATTGTGGACGCATATTAATCTTGGTATCACTAAGAGCATGTACCATATTTGAAACAGAATGGCTGACCTTTGTTTACGCGTGTAGACTCAAACGCCTTAACTCCAGGGATTTCTTGGATGGCCGAGAAAATATACTATGAACGCATCCTATCATTTGCATCACTAGAGCAAGTCCAATGAAAATAAAACCTTTGGAATATCCTACCGCAACATTCATGTATGCCAAAAATACTACGCCTCAAAATACATCATGTCTTACAAGGAACAGTATACTCAAATATAACTGCTCACTAGCGCCGCCTTTTGGATAAGTTACTCATTATACTGAGCACCGCTTTGTAGTCCTGAACATAGGTACATTCTAACGTTCTAAAAGATGATAAAATTATCTTCCGAAACAGCCCAAAAAATCCGGAATTGACCAAACAACCAAAAAGTTATAACAATTTCAATTTGGGGTCAATATGACCCCAGAGCACAGACAACGTAAGTTTTTCAATAAAATTAGACTGTAGCGTTTATTTTCAAGATTTTTTCAAGCGTAATTAAACCTAGCGGAAAGATCTCGGTGAGTTTTACGAAACTACCAAAAATTACGAAAATAGGTTGAAAAATAAAAAAATGGCAGCCTTTCAAAGTAGCCTGGGGTCATATTGACTCCAGAGCACAGACAAAAGGTTAATGGTTTCGTAAGCATGTCTGCTATCATTTCATTAGTTGGACAGTAGCAAACATCGATTGTTTCATCTTCATACAACTTACGGACAAAATGGAATTTTGTATCCACAATCCACATGTTTCGAACGATTGTTAATCTTTGCTGATTCCTGGGGGAGGGAGTCTAAAATTTTGTGACACTACATATACTAGGTATACAAAAAAGCGTGACAGAGGGGGGAGGGGGTTTGAAAATCCCAAAAAGTAGTGGACGTCATATTTGAATCGCCCCTTTGAAAAATCTGAGGGCACCTTTCTAATTTTATCAAAGCAACCCAAGTAACCATAGAGCTATATATGCTTGCAAATAATACAGCCATTAAAGTTTACTTAAAGTGGAAAAATGCCCTTTTACGACCGAAATAATGCCTTATTACTTTGACATGTTGAAATAAAACATATGTAATGCATCGCTGCATTCGTAACATTGAACTAGTGTATCGTTGCTTGACAGGCGATGAATAAATGCATCTTTACATCGGTAAAACTGATCTAATGCAATAAGCATTTAATATGCTGATCTGTGATTGATTACATGCATGAATTAATGCTTGGTGGTTACTTGGGAATATTTTAAATATTTTATAAGTCGAGTTTTTACTTACAGCACTTCAAAAAATCGGTAGTGTATCAATAACAACAATGATTCAAAGACTACCATACATCAGTAAAGTTAAATACTATATTTCTTAGAGAGTCGGTGTGAAAATCGCGTATGTTTATTTATTTTTAGCTGTGATACATCGGAAATCAGAAAAGGGAATCAAGTCTCCCTACCTACGAATACTTTTAAGTGCAGAATATGCTAGAAAACAATTTTTCAAAATTTATTTTTGTCTTTGAGTCGACGCACTGTGCATCGTTGTAAGTTTAAGTTAGTATTAATTTGTGTTTACATAATTCTTGAAAATTATATCAAATCAGTTTATTCTTTCTAATGGTGTCCATAAGGTTTAGAAATCGTTCTGTATGGTAGGTTACACCGCCTGTTTGATGAAGTTCGGTTCAGAAGCATCATAGAATGATGTCATGCTTCTGTTTTCTGCCACCGGCATTCCTCCGCGGAAGCTCCCATTTCCGTCCATGCTTCCGAACAGATTGTTTGGCGTGCGACTTCACGTGTCTGGTCAAATTGAATCTAGTAACAAACTCAGCTCCACACTCATCGCAAGCATGTTTTTTTTCGGCCTTGTGCACTATGTAAATGTGATGTGCCAGACGAGTCCTGAAATAAATCAGTGTTCTTTAGTTTACAACGCCATAGTTGCGTGCCAAAGACATACGAAGAAGGAAATGGTTGGTTGCACTTGTGACATTCAATATACGTCGGAAAATGAATGGTATACTTATGAGCCGATAAAATTCTCCGAGTTTTATAAATCTTGTGGCAAATGTCGCATTCAAACCCTGCAGAGCTTGTTTGGTTGTTCGGTTTTGCGGCCCGATGTTTCGTATTATTCCTTTCAATATTCACTTCTTGCTCTCCGAATGAATCCCTGGGCTCAATTTTCACAAGCTCAACCTCGAATATATCGTGTGCTCCCGGTTCAGTATTGCTGGTTTCTGGTTCATTGAAATTGTTTTCGGCTTGATCAGAGACATTTACCCTTTCATAATTGTTTGCTGGTTCATCATTCTTTTGGACATGCTGCTTTTGGCTAATCAAATCTTCTATTAGCATTTGCTCCTTTAAATGTACTGCCATTTTGTGCACCTTCAAGTTTTATTCAATCCTCCTCTGATGGTTACAAACCTCTTTGCTACGCATGTTCCTTTCTCCCCAAAATCAGCTAATTAGTTTTCCAGCGCACTCTGAACTGTTTTCGGCAGCCAACACAGATCAAGTGACCGATATCGTCACCCTGAGGAATCTAAAACACGGTGCTGTTAGACGAAAATTGTCGGCGAAGATCTGACCTTACCACAACCGAGAGGATTTCAGAAATCAATATATTAAGCTTGTCCTTTTGTTGGAAACTTATTTGATTTGATTCCCGATGTTATTTGTTTACCTATCACTTTTGGGGCACTGCAAGGACGAGCTTTATCTCTCTTCTCACTGAAAAAATAAGGGTTGTTGGCATTAAATTGTCTTTCTCTTGCACGCGCACAGAGTGCACTGGATTTGTTTCCTATCCTTCTCAAACAACGAAACAAATTCTATCCTTCCCGCTTGAAAGAGAAGGGTGAGTAAACGTCAGCAAGCTCTATTCTACCGCGAGCGGTAATAAGGCTTGCTGACGTTTATCATCTTTCTCTTGAACGCACACAAAAAGGATAGGATTTGAAAACAAATTCTTTCCTTTTTGTGTGCGTGCAAGAGAAAGATGATTAAACGTCAGCAAGCCTTATGGCTGCAGCTTATACCTGCAATCAGGAAAATCGACACATATGTACTTAATGGCAAAAATCCATGTATTTTGAAATAAATATTAGAAAAAATCGAAACGGGGTCTGAGTGTCAGACGGTGGACTGTCGGAAAGCTGTTTCGCCAACGTCAAATAACTTGATGCACGGTAAAAAATGTTGGTTTATTTTTTCGTTGTGCATGCACGGAGAATTGAGAATACACATTTTATGTATTAAAATCACCGACAAACCGACGGGCCTGTCTATATTGCTTGATTTTCTCAAAATTGCACGCGGCGAACCCTTCATGAAAGGTACCGCCGCGCTTTCTGCACCCCGTTTACTTGATTCTTATGGGCGAATAGCATTGCGGTGTATCGTTTGGCGCGGCCGTACCTTTCGACAGTCATTCGCCGCGTGAAGTTTTGTGCAAGTACCCATTTGGGAACACTACAAACGCCGCGCAGTGTATCATATCCAGAAAATCTGACAATAGATAGTGGAATATATAGATGAGCGAAGATAAATCCTCTGTCTCCAAACGACCTGTCAAACGTGTCCCCAAACGAGCATGACGTCACGATTTCAATGTAAATGTTAAGGGCTGTGACGTCATACACTGAGGAAAATGGACGTATGATGTTCAATCAAACGCCTTATGAAAATTTGCCACAAGAAATCGGTATGAACTTCAATATGTTGCCTTATGAATGACGATTTTCATTTAAATAAAATCAAAGTGCGGCAGACTGGGTTCGAACCATGGACGTCGGGATCGGGAGACCGGTATGTAGACCACACGACCATCGACGCTTGAATACTTGGGAAGGTAACAGCGTATAAGAAGCACTTTTGGTAGAATAATCGGTCGAAGATTCATAAGGCGCCAGTTATGATTTTCGATAGTCCAGTTCGCTGAGTGTATGCGCGTGTGCACGGTCAAAAAAATTGACTCAGCCATGCTTTCGCTCATCTACACTGAGAACAACGCTGCAGTAAAAATTACCATTCTGATGGTTTAAATTAAATGCACAACACCACTTGATTTGTGCAGACTACATGTCGCATTTGTTTCGAACAGAATGTGCGTTTAATTTTACCATGGGACTGTCATGAACGCACAACGGTAAAATCTACCATGGTTCATGGTCAACTCCACTACAATATTAGGTAAAAATTTTAACCATGGAATGTTTTTAAAATGAAAATAATTTTCTAGTGAAATTAACTAATTAGATGCAGTTGTTGGACGGGGGAATTGTCTTATTTTCTCATTATTGTCATAACGTACTAATGTAGCTTGTTAATTGGCTTGCAACGGAAACAATTAGTTTACTATCGATAATTTATTTATGCATGTAAAACTAAACAAATGATTCACTAATATGATGGAACAAGGGGAACGAAACAAGTTTTCCCAAGCCGAAAAATACGGCATAAACAAGTGAAAAAAGCATAATTTTATGTGGGTTTTGTTGTCTTCTTCGGGATTTTTCGGTTTTTGGAAACTTTGTGTCGTTCCCCTTGTGATTGAAGTCATTCTCTAATCCGACTAGGAGGAGCATGATATTCTGGGCATCAGATCGTCTTGTTTACTCCGGAATAAATTCGCTCTGAAGTATGCCATCGAATGTTATTTTAGTTATGCGATGTTGTCTTGGGTGTTGTCCTTTTAATTTACTGCATCGAAGAAAAATACTGAACATGAGTTGTGGAAAAATGACTATTACAATGCATACAAACCTTTAACCCAGGAAGTACAATATTATTTATTTGTTCGAGTTCTTTCCCGAATTATTTATCTTTTTTCAAATAACAAATCGGCGTTTCGGAAGAATCTTGAGCAACGAAAAAATAATGTTCACAACACGATCACAACAGGCAATATGGCAGCCAGCAAGAGCAAAATATTCTGCATTGCATCATGCTTAGTTTAACTATGCGTATAGTAAAAATAACTGCATCAGTACCGCAGTTTTGAATACCGTGCAGTTATTTCAATAACAAATACAATCAATCTAACAATACAATACAATAGTATTTTCAAGAACAGATGCATAGTTAAAAATACTGCAACATAATTTTCAGTGTATAGATTCTACCTGGGAGGGAGCTCTCGATACTACACATCAAATTAATTATATACTGTCGTCATGCAACAAGTAAATTTTCAACAAGAAAGAACAATCAACGTATGCGCCACCTGAAAAGACAAAATTCATTTTTGCGTGTTATTGTTGTTATTGTGGATTTACTTGACCAATGGATTCGAAGGTCGGTTCACTTGCCTATTCCAAACGTTCCCTTTTCCAGCAAGGTTTGCCAAACTCAATCAATGTTTGGTAGATTACCTTGTTTTTTGCTCCTTATCTATCAAAACAGATGTCAAAACATCGGAAAAAGAAAGAGAAGTCCGAGGGGAACAGCAAAAAGCACGTGGCAGACTTGTCTGTTTTGACAGATTTTACTATGAAGACGGGTGTGAAGGTGAAAACGGCGATTTCAACGACCGTTCAAGGAACGACTATTTCGAACGGTCGGGTCCAATAGGGAAATCCACGTACAATATATTGCCTTCAAAAATTTGCTTGCCGAGAGTTTCGTTTTCGGCTCACACTGACAGCTAGATTTCGGCTCGGCTTGACACACACATTTTGCGTAACGAGCCTGGATTAAAAACAAAGAGACGCAATACTCCTACCTTTAACAACCTTGTGCTCGATTGGAACAACCGATTTGACAGCAAATGCGCTGTTCCAATTTTGACACTTCATCTCTTTGTTATGAGTGCAGCCTCTTTAATTTTGCGTATCTGTTTCTCCCTCCCAGGATTCTACTATCTGTAGGCCTGTCTAAAAGATATTTTAGGTACTAGATAAAGATTGTCGCTTCGGTTGCCTTTGTTCTGCTGTCCGGAACTGTCCGGAGCTGTCAAATCGTATGGATTTTCCTTCTTTGACATTTAGCTCCCCTATCCTCGCCAGCAAACGATGTTCCGGACAGCGACGACAGCGACAATCTTCATGTAGTAACTAAAATATCTTTTGCCTGCACTGTGAAACTAAACTATCCAAAATCGAGTGTGAAATCACTCAAAATTAAGTATTTTACTAATACTCCCTCTTTGGATAGTTTTATGTTCCCATTGATGGGTGATATTAACTTTGTTTTGAAGTCTAGTCCATTGACTCTCGCCTGAGTTATTTTGGTTTATATGTAAATATCCAAAATAAAGTGTTGGGACTTCAAGTTTCGGTTGAAAACTTACTTGACGCCATTTTAATTGATCGTTGTCTCCACCCGGGAATTGAATTTGTTAATTAATAACGAAAGCATAAAAGTAAAATGATTTTTAGTGAATAGTTTAAATTTATTTGATTGCAGGTAAGTTTCAATTGATTAATTATGAACAAAAGTGTTATTTATAAATTTACTATATGGGAATTTCAGGATTACTGATGGATGAAAACTCTCGGAATGACAAATTGCATCAAGGATTTTCCAGCGCCGCTCCTGTCCCACACCACTCCAAAGCGAAACATTCTTTCAGGTAGAAGCTATCATTGTGCGGCAGTAATGCTTCGATACCTAAGACGATCCCCACCGATGTGTATCCAAATGAGTGTCTAGTATACACGGATAAAAATAAAAAAGCTAAAAAGATTAAACTTTAATCTAAAACCGTATTCGGTCTATCCACTCATTGCTATGATTATTTTTCTAGTAAGCTAGTGGATGATTAATATAAATTTAATCATTGGTGATGATTATTCAATGTTTATCTAATGAAGATTGAAGAATTCAGTCTAAAAAATCTGTATTCCACAAAATGTAAACAATTTCAAAATTAAAAACGTAGCACGATACTCCAAAAAGTTATACATTTTTCTATTGAAATCATGATTATTTATTGTCCCATATAGACGAGATATAAATACTTATGCCCGAGATCATGCCAAGTAAAATATTCGCAGCGCGAAGACGGTCACCAATATCATCCATACTCTTGGGATTCGGCGAGAATCCAGGCAAGAAGACTTCCACTCCTGGTGTTTTCACCCGAGTTCTCACCATGTTGTGGCATTGCAGCTCCTAAAGAAACAATAATGAAAAAAAACATCAGTTTAAAAAAAATAGTCCACTGAAAAAGTGAATATTATCTATACCTACCGTCTTACGGTCAACCAGAGAAAACGGCGAGTCCCTATCACATTCAGACCACCAGCTTTGACCCATCCAAAGGTGCTGTTTTCGTCCCGCGAAGAAAACCGTATCCAACTTTATCATTCATCCTGCTCCAATTGGATAATGACGAGAACCAAATCCACCTGTTGCGACACGACTTCCTTCACCACCATTTGTCTTTCGATTTCCCATTTAGACTTATTGCTGTGGAAATCAAATGTGTTTTAAGTTAATGCTCCTCATCGCATTCGGTTTAGAAAAGCACTTACCCTTCGTAGGCCATCAAAGCTCGTTTTTTAAATCTTGCTGGCTCCTGGAAATATTCTTTTTACGGCTTGTCTGAACTAAATGGTTCTATAGAAAAAAGTTGACAAGTCCCAGCAGTAACGAAAATAAATCAAAGATAATATTAAATTCCCGAAAAGCATTACGACGAATAAAATAAAGAAAGCAGCGCTTATTTTGTAAGCTCTCAGAAGAATAAAATTTAAAAAAGCTTGAAAAAGATTAAAAATTAAGCTAAACACATTTTTTATTTTTATCCGTGTAGGAACGAAATGCGTTCATATTTTATTTATGCACTTGGTCTCGCACCGGTTGTTTCTATCAAGGTTGTTGAAGTGCAATCATGCTTCGCACCGGTGGTGAATATCCGGTTGCTATTGAGGCCAACACGGAAATAAATAAAATCAGGAAAAATTTTTTATTTATTTTCAAATCTTTCAGAACGCGCTCCAACTTTTGTAATATAAGTATGTGCGTAATGCATTTTGCGATTATCAGATTAGCTAGACACACATCTGCTAGGTGGCGCTAGCTTATATGCAATAATTTAGTGGGGTGGATATCTCGAGATCTATAAGACTTAGAAAGATTTTGTTTTCTACATAGTTGTTCGGGTAGCCATAACATTTATGATGAAGACTAGTTTAGTTTGGAATTCATACGCATAACGGCGCTAGTGTATGAGAAATAACCTGTTAGGTTAAATATTTCTAAATCCGTTAGAGTTAGAAGATGGTCATCTTCTACAAAGTTATCCGAATTATCTTTTAGGTTGGTTATTATGTAAGATTTAAAAGGGTAGTCAAAACCAGAAGTTTAGTTTGAAACCGCAATACTCGTTAGCGCTCGAGTTGAGTCGAATCGAGTCAAGTACGAGACACTGAAGATGGCCTTACTGTAGAAGTCGAAATAAGTATCTGTCAAAGGTACAACCAAGTGGTGGAATTAAATGGAATTGTACGAACTCGTCTTATGTCAAGTAACTTTGTAGAATACGGCAATATTCTGAAAATTCCAGATTTTGAGATATTTAACCTATCAGTTTATTTCTTATACACTAGCGCCGCTAAGCGATTGTGTTTAAAACTAAACTTGCTTGCATCATGACGGTTTTCACCACCCGAACAACTTTGTGGAATACGGCAATATTCTAAAAATTTCAGTTTACGAAATATCTAACCTAGCAGGTTATTTCTTATACACTAGCGCCACCAGGCGGTTATATCTTAATCTAAACCAGCGTTGGTCATAATGGTTTTAACCACCCGAACAACTTTGTAGAAGGCGGCAATATTCTAAAAATTACATATTTTGAGATACCTGACCTATGAGGTTATTTCCAATACACTAGCGCCGCCAAGCGGTTGTATTATTAACTAAACTTGCTTTCGTCATGATGGTTTCAATCATCCGAACAACTTTGTGGAAGACGGCAATATTCTTAACATTTCAACTATCGAAATATTTAACCTTTAGGTTATTTCCAATTCACTAGCGCCGCCAAGTGGTTGTATTTCAAATTAAACTTGTTTTCGTCATGATGGTTTTGATCACCCGAACAACTTTGTAGAAGACGCCAATATTCTAAAAATTCCAGATTTCGAGATATCAAACCTATCAGGTTATTTCATATGCACTAGCGCCGCCAATCAGTTGAAATCCAAACTAAACTGATCTCCATCACAATGGTTTTGATGATGAATAACCGAACAATTTTTCAGAAGATGGCACATTTTTTATTTATGCGTTACTCTATATTTCCGTGTGATGGTTTGGCAACGGTTGGAGCGGGTCGCCAAATTTGCCAACTCGCTATTCACCGAAGGTTGCGTTTGCATTTCCCAAACCCGTTTACCAACGACCGGTGCGAGTTCGCGTCATGATAGAGGTTGCTATTTTGGCTTTATTTACGCACTGGTGGGGATCGTCTAAGATAGTGTCCCAGATGCAGGTCATTTGTGCTTTATTTGTTTATGCTTGTTGCATTCCGGAAGCAAATTGATATCCATATAATGACAACAATTATTGATATTTCTATATGTAATACGCTGAATATGTGATAATTAACAAAACATGGGGGTGGGCAGTTTTTCATAGTCCCTAGAAATTATAGTGCTTGAAATTTTATTTAAACGTAAATCACAATGGCATTTATATAGAAATTTTCATCCAAAATTCACTCTTGTTTGATAAGTAAAATTCACCCAAAACGAAGTGTCTGGGAATAACTCAAAATTAAGTACTTAGCGAATAACTCAATTTTGAGTGGTTGCACTTAGCTGTCAAGTTGAGTGAAAAAGACCTAATTTTGGATTGTTTCGGATCTCCGTGTGTCTAATTCCAAAATTGGCAAAATAATTGAACGCCGTTCTACTTGCAGTGTAGTAACTCGTTCTGTCACTGCTGACATAAGCGATCATTTGACAAAAGAAGTCAAAAAAGAGTGAAGGAAAAATGCGCGAGAATCGACCAGCTGTTCGGTGTAAACATTATATGCACGCTTTGAGTAATCTACACTATAGATAGTAGAATCTATAGATGAGCGAAAGCATGGCTGAGTCAATTTTTTTGACCGTGCACACGCGCATATGACATCACAGCCCTTAACATTTACATTGAAATCGTGACGTCATTCTCGTTTGGAGACACGTTTGACAGGTCGTTTGGAGACAGAGTATTTATCTTCGCTCATCTATATATTCCACTATCTATAATCTACACTACTAAAAATCCACACATATTGTACGTGGATTTCCCTATTGGACCCGACCGTTCGAAATAGTCGTTCCTTGAACGGTCGTTGAAATCGCCGTTTTCACCTTCACACCCGTCTTCATAGTAAAATCTGTCAAAACAGACAAGTCTGCCACGTGCTTTTTGCTGTTCCCCTCGGACTTCTCTTTCTTTTTCCGATGTTTTGACATCTGTTTTGATAGATAAGGAGCAAAAAACAAGGTAATCTACCAAACATTGATTGAGTTTGGCAAACCTTGCTGGAAAAGGGAACGTTTGGAATAGGCAAGTGAACCGACCTTCGAATCCATTGGTCAAGTAAATCCACACATATTTATTGGCAAAAATAAAACACATTAATAAAGTTTAAAAAAAAATATTGGCAAAAATCCATAGATTTAACTTATGTTGTATATTAGCGCACACATAACCATTCTCCACGCGAACTACTAATAAAATCTATATCCAAATAAACATTATGTGTGGTCTCAAATTAGCAATTATTTAATTTATGTGTAGTTCTATATCGATTATATTAGGGTGGAGCTATTGCAAAAATCTATAACGGCGAGACATATATCTTATACAGATATTTTTGGCAGTGTACACAGCGACGTTAATTAAAATAAACCCTAAATAAAAATTCCTTCACAATGCTATAATTGACAGTAAAAATCCTATACCATCACTACAGAAAGCATTTTAGCTTAGAAAAATAACTCTATCATGAAAATAATGAACTTTATGGTAAACATTCTCAGATTAGCTTAGCTCAGCTTAGCTTAGACTGACTGTACCAATGGTTGCTACTCCGTGATTGATCAGAACTGGTGCAAATTGCACTACGATCCAAGTGAATAGTGGTTGGGATTTACCATCTATTCTCGAAGTGCACGTTTCAGCAGCTCTCAATTGATAATCAATAACGGCGCCGGCCAAGTCCTTACAGTCAGTTGGGAAAGGAAGGGAATGTTAGTGTGTGGTTATTGTTGCTACTAGAGCTATCTAGACCGAGAATACCTCTGCATCTCCACAATTACCACGGGAAGGACATTGTGTTAGTGGGGTGAGGTAATCAGAAACATAGATCGGGATTCACCATGGAAAGTGATGTGAAGTTGCATAAACTTCTATTTTACTAATTAATACGAATATTTTTTTATAAACAACAGTATTAGCATTTACATCTCTGATCATTTGAAAAAAAAAAAGTGTTCAATTGTTCATCCATCGCGAGGATAAACAATCAATTGCTCAAAGTGAGCGATTGTTTTTTGCTAATGTTATAAGTATTTCTCGCTCCATTCGCTGTTCTTATTAAAACCGGGTCGATAATAGACCGATCACAATATCTTTTATGATCGTTCAATTGTTCGTCCAACGCGAAGATAAACAATCAATCGCTTAAAGTGAGCGATTGTTCATTTGAATTTTTGGTAAAGAATGCACGTCATCAACAAAAGGACTGAAATGAAAACCGATAGATAACACATAATATTCTATAACTACACAAAACTACTTTATTTAGTTCAAAAGGATATGTTCTCATTTTCCAGGAATGTGTGTTGATACGGTTTAGAAGAACTAGAAAAAAAACGTTTGAAGTATATTTTCTTAGTATCTGACCCCTTTCCCGACCCAAACCGAAATCAAACTTTAAAGCGATAGTTTAAAAATTATTAACACTACTTAAAGCGCTAGATTGGGCAGATATAGATTTTTTTAAAGATGTCTAATTGGTATTGTTAGGTAGCACCAGTCGAAACAGAGCGCAAGAATTATTTTCTGGGTGTAATTATGATGAATACACGATCTTCTCCAAATTGGTGTAACTGTATTTACATTTGAATTATAAAACGGCGGTTATTTTTAGGTGAGTTGTGTGAATTTTTAAATTTACTTGCCAAAATTATAATCATATTTTCTGTTGTAATACATTGGCATTGTATTAATTGTCATTTTTATGATTATGGAAGATTGTAGAATCAATATTTTTGTGTAAATGATGTTCACAAATTATATACAGCTTGCTGAATTTGTTGCCTTTGTTCCTTACAAAAAACTGTTCAATGTTATGCCAAGACATTGTTAAGTCTATAGCCTCACAGTGTTGACTGTAAAGACCGTCACTCGATAAAGAGGCCCAAACATGGCGCAATCTGCTCGGCAGTGGCTTGTTGAAGATAGTTTGATGTTGAAGTAGCCGAGCAGGAATCAACAATTTTTCTTCAATAAGATTTAAATGAGTCAATACGTTGCGAATTACTACATAATCTTATTACTTATTCCTTCGAATTTCAAGGCCTAACACAACTACATGCATTTGAAAAAAGTTCATAGAAATATTAATATTGGCAAAAAGGGTAAGAAATAAAATAGGAAAGGAAAACTAAACAAATAAATTTAAAATAATACTTAATGGAAGCTCTTAATCAGGAATTTTAAAATCAACAGGAACTGTTGAGGGCCAGTAAAAATCTGGAAAAATTGGCTTCGCAAACGCTGTCTAGTTAAGCCATTTGTTACCGTTAAAAGTTATCATCAAAACTATCACATAAAAATCCGACGACAGATAGAAAGTTTAGGTTATTGACTTTCGTTTTATTTTTTACTACGTGGAAAACGTTACTTAGGACCGAAAAACAGCTTAACGCATATTAGTTTTCATGTAATTTTTCTTTGATTTATTCAGGACAATGTTGCGAAGATTTTGGGTGTAAATAGTAGTCTGACAATCAAAAATACGAGCGAAAAAAAAATCGTGTAAAAACAGAATTCTGTGTAATTGATGGTGGGAAAAGCTGTCATAACCGAGTTAAAGAACATACCTATCAGTAAAACTGATAAGTCAAATTTAAAAAAATGCTTATTAATTCAACCATACAAAAAAAGTAATCAGAAAGGGCTCACCGAACTTCCGTAATAATTACATTTGCCGTCAATTTGATGAGAAATTCGTCCGCAGCTTTTATGGGGAATCTCCGCGTTGTCATCCGCTTGAATTGAGGCACATATAGTGTTATTTTCCGATGGCAACTACACAATTTTTTTCACATTCACCGAAAAATACGTGACAGCAAATTTTAATTGCTGCCATCTCGCGCAATGCCTACTCAGACTCCATTATGGTAAACATTCTCAGATTGAATATAAACCCGAATATAGATTATTATTCGATAGCTGATAAAATTCATCGAAGAGTGCAAGCTCTAGTTCGCCTACACACATGTGAGAGCTGTTGTGTAAATCATCGCACAGATGGAGTTAGTGGAATAAATTGCCAAGAATTTTGAAGAACTGTATATTAGGCTTTCTTCGAGCGTGTACGCACACGCACATTTCACTCACACTTTTACTCAGTTTGTTTGCAACCACGAGCAGCTGTCACGGCAAAATCAAATGGGATTGTTTGCAACCATAACCGTGCGTTCGTGTTGGTGAGAAATGTCGGCGAGACCCTAATGGGAAGGCACGTCGGTTTGCCGGTGATGATACTACGCTGCCAAACGGCTTAAACTCACCATCGGTAATCTTGCTCTTAGGTACAAACTTAATCGAGAATTTTTCTCTCGGTAAATAAAAGTGGAAAGAATCACTCCGGCTCAGTGGTGTTGCAATGAAGAGTGAAAGTTTGAAATCTAAATTTTTATTTTCTATAATTGGGTCAATTTGGAGTAAAATAAATAGTTAAAAATATTGAGTATTGTGCGAGATAAGTAGGAGACATTTTTGAAAATATCAATCATAATCCTGTGGCTTCCAAACAGTATAAATTATAAGTTTTATGTGCAGTGAGCCGGGAATCGGGTCCATAGGCCCAAGTAGTGTTTACCCTATCAACACTTTTCGTACAGTGCATGCCGTTTGAAGTTTCGGACACTCAGTCTGCTTCTGTTTCTTTGCTCCGCAAAAATTAGAAGTTTTCTCTTTTCTCGCAATAAATATTGCATTAAATGTAAATTTTGGAACATTTTTCGTCTTTGTTTATAGCTGTTTACAGATCCGAACGGAATCCAGTAACGTATGATAATGGCTACAAAAATAGTGCAAAATGAGGCTGCTTCGGTCAATAAGGCACGTCATTTAATATGCCGGTTGTGCATGAGTAAGAAGTCCCTGAAAAACATTTTCCAACACGATGGACTAAGTATTTGGATTTCAAAGTTTCTATCGATTGTGGTATGAATCGGGCTTCAGCAGCACTCTTCTCCAAATATAAATGGTATCTAATTTTAGGTTTCACGGGACGACAAAATAAGTCTCATGGTTTGTGACGATTGCCGGACACGGTTATTTGATTTCCGAGAGTATCAACTTCGTTGCATGGAAGTTCAAAATGAACTGGAAGTCGAATGCACTGATGAGGAAATAATAGGTTCGAAACGGTCGACAAGTATAGTAACCAAGAAGAAATTACGACAAGATTCCGAAATAGTCTTCAATTGTTCCAAGTGTGAGAAAAATTTTCGGTCGCAACGGGGCTTCGAACTGCACAATGAAACCTTCCATTCTACAGTGGTATTCCAATGCGAGTTTTGTAGTCTAATGTTTCCAGCAAAGTATGAATATCTACAGAGAATATTCAAATTGGTTTCTAACGGGACAATTATAATTATTCTAGGCATCTTCTGAGAAAACATACTAAAAAGCACTTTGAGCGAGGAAGGAAGCATTCCTGTGCGATTTGTGGATTTGCCTTCTTAGAATTGAATCATCTGAAAAGGCACATGGAAAAGCACAAAAGAGAGAATTTGAAAATTGACCATCGAATCTGTCAAATACAGGACAGACAGAAGATAAATGACCCTGTGAATGACCGTGAAATTAATTACGACCAAAGTGAAAAATCTATCTTGGAGTCGTCAGACAATGTTAATGTTGAACCTGGAGCTGACGACTTATTCGAAGCAACGAGTATAAAAATTGAGTTAGAGGTAGATGATTCCAATGAGGAAAGGAAGCAGGAAAGGATTAATGAGCACGTCACCGAGGTAAGCCTAGAAGCAGAGACGAGCGCAAGCTCCGAGGCTCCTAAATTCAAATGCGACATTTGCCACAAGTATTTGAAAACTAAGCAAGTTTTAACAGTTCACAAGCAGAATGTTCATTCACCTAAAATCCTCAATTGTCCGAAATGCTACAAATCATTTTCTTCAAGGTAGGTCCCGCTTAAAGCAAATTGTAAAAAAATTGGGTACACACGAATCTCATTTTTTACAGGACCAGTTTTAGGCGACACGAACGGGTGGTTCACAACAAGGAGAGGATGCACAAATGTGAGGTTTGTTGCTATGAGTTTTTCACAAAATATGATATGAACAAACATATGAAGGTTCACCAAGAAGGCTACATGCGATCATATGGCCGAAAAGGGAAACCTTCGTTGACTGATGAAGACGTCGAAAGAGTAAATACCGAAACGGAAAACTCTGAATCTGTGCCAGAGTTAATGGACATCAAAAAGGAAGTGTAATAGTATTTAGTAGCAACAACAAACAGAGCGAGCAAATATATGAAAAGCTAAATAGATTTAAATTTATATTGAAAGTTCTATGCATGTTTGATTGAAGCAGTTTCTAGTTTGTCTTAATAGAACGATGAATTCGAATCCATCTACCACCATAAAAGCTATTTGCAATAGGTATGGATAAAGATGGTCTCACACCTCACAAAATGAGTTGTTCAGTTAGTATTGCAATCAAAAGCGTAGGATTGCCCTTTCGCGAAACAATTGTTCAGTGGGTTGACATCGCTCTCCGCACTCCGACTTGATGTGTAGCCACCGCACTCGTTTTATTCACCTAGTAGATCACAGAAGCGGCTGTGCTTCAACGGCCCCAATTGTTTTGTCAGTATGTCTGCGATCATCATTTCAGTTGGACAATATTCCAACATTATTTGCCTTTTCTGGTACCGTGCGTTCCCAGACAAACTTCTACCGGACATCAATATGCTTGGAACTGTGGCTAGACCTCTCGGTCCGAATAAAAACGAGACACCCCTGGTTGTGCTCTTCGATGCTCGGAGTGCCTCATATTCGACCTTTATGGACCCCCCCTTCTAAACTATCCACGTGGTATATGGACAGTACCTATATCCGCTATATCCGCCTCGCCACAGCAGATAAATGCAACAAGCTTTCCACGACACGACACTTCTGAATTTCTGTGGATCCCCCAGCGGTTTGCTTTTGTCTTCAATCTTTAAGTTCCCCGAAACCAAGGGAGACTTCGCCGGTTTCGTATCACGCAATTCATGGGTGTGCAGCAACTCTTCAATGTAGTTTTGTAGACAAAACTGGTATACTTATTTTTTCAATGGACTTCCATACGTAGAAAGTGACGAACATTCCCCAAACAAGCCAACTCGAACTCTGAGACTAGCATCTTCAGCAACGCGTTGCCCCCACTCGCATATCAGTCCCATACCGTTTTTTCGCATTCTGAGATAATAGCCAATGAAGTTCCAACTCCCATCTTCCATATGAAACTTCCCAAAAATCTAATAAATTGAAACATCATCGTATCTTGCTCAAATTTTGCAGAGTTGTTCATCATTCGATAGATTACCGTAAAGCGATTTAGTTTGATCGAAACATGGTTTAGTTTTGTGCAATCAGGTCATGTAAATTCTTGGTGCGACTGTTATGCGGGTACTTTCAATATGGGACGCACATGACTTGGTATTTTTTTCACTGATGGGCATACAAAATCGCAATTTTTATTATGATTTATGGAAGTACATTATAAATTAACCCTATTCAGTGGTTTAATTCAAAAGAGACGAAAATTCAAATGGGACTGTTATGCGAGTGGGGGCAGTATACCAGCAAGAAGACGCTGGCTTTTCCTCTCTTCAGCACATACATATATGGATCGGCGTTCGACTGTTTGAAGCAGAGTTTCGACAACGTATATCATGCGGACGATTATTCCAACAACGTGCTGCAGTCCGTAAATTCTTTTCTGCAATCGACAAACCATCTTATCCATTCTTTTCGTTTCCCAACCGGTTGGCTGGCGCATTAAGACTTCTTTTTTCAGGACTACAATGCAATACTCGCATAAATCCCATTCATTGAATCATGTTGAATAACTCTGATCAATAGCCCTATAGGGCTCATATCAGGATCATAAAATCGTCAAATTCGATCAGTCTTATGTTCTTCTTCTTCTTATTATTATTATTATTATTACAGAGTTTTGGCTTCCTTCCTCAGCAAGCGTGCTGGGAATTTTCACCTACCCCGGGCAATCTGGTTGCCAAAGTGGATCAGGCTTTGTGGATCTCATTCGCCGGTTGACTTAAAATCCTATAATAAACGTTTGCACCGGATGCATTAGTTATGGTGGTTTTGGAATCTTCTTACGATGCTGCAAGTTCCAAGAACCACTGTTTTTTGGATGCTTTGGAGATTATGAGATAGTTCCAGCTCTCCTGAGGGTCTCAGAAGAGATTTCGGGATGACTCCGGTTACTGAGATAACAACCGGAATTATACGCATGTCCTCCAGGTGCCACATCTGCTTCAACTCCTCCGCCAAGTCGTGATACTTCGTTATCTTTTTGGCGAATGTTGTTTGGACATTATGGTCTAGCGGTACAGCAATGTCGATGGTGGTTAAGTTACCCGCTTCATCCTTTTGTCGTAGATCACAATATCGGGCCGATTGACACGAATGAGGACATCCGTAATGATCTCGCGATCCCAGTACAGCTTCACGAAACTATTTTTCAGAACCAGGACAGGCACATATTTGTAGTAGACGACAAACTGGTTAACCAAGTTGTGCTTTAAAGCAAGCTGTTGGTTCACAATCTTGGCTACTTCGTTATGAGGACCGATAGGCTGAACCAGCTAAGGCTGAACACCCGGACACGATTTGTTCCATCGTCTCTCCTACTGAACTGCACTTCCTGCAGCGGTCCTCCACGTTTTCGTGCAATATATAGTGCCGATAGTTCTTCGTCGCAATTACCCGGCTACAATGAATCCTTCTGTTTCTGAGAAGAGTTCACCCCGCACCAGCCACGTATTCGGCACCGCTTTGTCGATATATTCCAGCTCCAGTTAACCTTTTGTCTGTGCTCTGGGGTCAATATGACCCCAGGCCACTTTGAGTGGCTGCCATTTTTTTAGTTTTCAACAGATTATCCTAATTTTTGGTAGTTTGATAAAACTCGCCGAGATCTCCTAGGTGCAAATTCGCTTGAAAAATCTTGAAAATATGCGCTACAGTGTACTTTTTTCAAAAAACTTACGTTGTCTGTGCTCTGGGGTCAAATTGACCCCAAATTGAAATTGCTATAACTTTTTTAATGTTTGACCAATTTTGGATTTTTGGGGCTGTTTCGAAAGATAATTTAATCATCTTTCAGGTCGTTACCAAAGATTGACTATAGGTGGGCGGGTACATAGCGGGAAGGGGTTTTCGTAAAAAGGGTACAATAACAGTGATTTTTCATGCTCATTTTACTTATATCAGAATATCCTACCCATTTAGAACTGCACCTTTTCAAAAAGGTTATACAGGAAGGCGTGTGCTTTGACATGAGGCATTGATTAGTTTAGAGCTTGATCGCTAGGTGGTGGTTTATTTAAATTCATTATTTTAGACTACTCAAGTAATTCCGATATATGGAATTTTCCTCATTGTAAATATTCTTATCGCACAAATTTGAGATTTGTAAAGATGACGTCTTTAACAAAGTTCGTCTGGTAGGAATGGTCTGTCATGTGACGGAATAAATAATTAGGAAATTTACAAATAGGCGGCGCTAGTGTACTTGCAATATTCTTTCATGTTTGAAATATTGCTTTTGCTTAAGATCCCTTATACCTACACCCAAGTTGTATTCGGCAACATTGTTCAGCATGTTCAGGACTACAAAGTGGTGCTCAATATAATGAGCACTTGTTCCAAGATGCGGCGCTAGTGAGCTGTTATATTTGAGTATATTGTTTCATCTGAGATCTGATGTATTTTGGTTTATAGCATTTTTGACAAACATGAATGTTGTGGTAGAGTTCATCAAAAGTTTTCTTTGTGTTCAACCTGTTCCAGCGATGCTGCAAATAATAAAATGTGTTCACAGAATACGTTTTAGGTCATCCAAGAAAACCCCGGAATTATGGCCTTTGGGTCTACGTATGCGTAACCAAAGATCAGCCAATTTTCCGCCTATTTGTAAAATTCCCAATTATTACTTCCGTCACAAGACAGTCCATTCCCACTAGACGACCTTTGATCAAGACGCCATTTTAACAAATTTTAAACTTGTGCGATAGGAATATTTACACTGAGGAGAGTTCTTTATATCGGAATTACTTGAGTCGTCTAAAATAATGAAATCAAATATACCACCACCTGGCGGCCAAGTTCTAAACTTATCAACGCCTCATCCTAAAGCACACACCTTCCTGCATAACCTTTTTTAAAAATGTGCAGTTCAAAATGGGTAGGATTTTCGGATATATAATATATTCATGAGAAATCACTGTTTTTGTACCCTTGTTCACTAAAACCCCTCCCCGCGATGTACCCGCCACCAATAGTCAATCTTTGGTAGCGATCCGAAAGATGATTAAATTATCTTTCAAAACAGCCCCAAAAATCCAAAATCGGCCAAACATTAAGAAAGTAATAGCAATTTCAATTTGGGGTCAATTTGACCCCAGAGCACAGACAACGTAAGTTTTTTTGAGCACATACAGAAGGTTAATGGTGGTGCGTCCCATGCAACTCCTTCTGCTTCCACGATGCGATCATCTCGTCGACAGATTTGATGTCGCAATTCATCTGATAGTCCTCCTGCGCCAGATGCAGGGCACTGAATCCGTGGTCAGCTTCACACACAGCGCGATAGATTTCGTGGCGGTTCTGGCTTTCCACGAAGTATCTTCGTAACTACTGGATCTGGGAAACACATAGTGTTTGTATATCGGTGACGCCTCTTCCTCCTACTGTACGTGTCAGAGTGACCCTCTCAATGGACGATTTTGGGTCGCGCATGCGATGCTTGGTGAACACCACTCGTACTGCTCGTTCTAACGCCTCCAAGTCAGTCTTGGTCCACTTCACCACCCCGAAACTGTATGTCAACAAGGGCACGGCAAACGTGTTTATCGTCCTCACCTTGTTGCCGACCGACAAGAGGCTCTTCAAAATACCGTTGATACGATGCAAAAACTTTTCCTGCAGCTCTTTCTTGATCGTCGTATGGCGAATTCCTTTCATTTGCAGGAAATCTAGGAACTTGTACGTTTCGCCTTCAACCACGTTTCGAATCTCCTCCTGTTCGTTGACGCGGAAACTGTCAACATCCACCAGGTGACCCCGGTGTAGATGTATGGATTGGCATTTATCGATTCCAAACTCCATCCGGATGTCGTTGCTGAATACCGTTACAAGCCGCAGAAATTGGTGCAGCTTCTCCACAGATTCGGCAAACAGCTTCAAGTCGTCCATAAAGAAGGTGTGAGTAATAACTCTTTTCCCCACTCTTCAAATGATAGCCATGGTTGTGTTGGTTGAGTGCTCTATTAAGAGAGTTCATGGCAAGGCAAAACCATAGAGGTATTAAAGGTATCGCCTTGGAATATGCCCCTCCTGATGCTGAGAGTCCTGGACCGTAACACCTTTTTTCCATCGGTTATATGTAGGGATGTGCTCCACATCCCCAAAGCGTGCTGCATTAGCCTGACGACGTTACCGTCTATCTTATACAACTGCAGTACCTTAAGAAGGTACGAGTGAGATACTGAGTCTTATGCCTTTTTATAGTCGATATACGCCATGCTCAGCTTTCTTTGCTTGTGGATGGCCTGCCTGGCAACGACTGCATCAATGATGACCTGATCCTTGCAGCCTCGTTATTATTTATTTATTCAGACTAAGGCCGAAGTGGCCTGTGCGGTATATAAGAGTCTCCTCCATTCGGCTCGGTCCATGGCTACACGTCGCCAACCACGCAGTCTACGGAGGGTCCGCAAGTCATCTTCCACCTGATCGATCCACCTTGCCCGCTGCGCACCTCGCCTTCTTGTACCCGTCGGATCGTTGTCGAGAACCATTTTCACCGGGTTACTGTCCGACATTCTGGCTACGTGCCCGGCCCATCGCAGTCGTCCGATTTTCGCGGTGTGAACGATGGATGGTTCTCCCAACAGCTGATGCAATTCGTGGTTCATTCGCCTCCTCCACGTACCGTCCGCCATCTGCACCCCACCATAGATGGTACGCAGCACTTTCCTTTCGAAAACTCCAAGTGCACGTTGGTCCTCCACGAGCATCGTCCAGGTCTCGTGTCCGTAGAGGACTACCGGTCTAATGAGCGTTTTGTAGATTGTCAGTTTGGTACGGCGGCGAACTCTATTCGATCGGAGCGTCTTGCGGAGTCCAAAGTACGTACGATTTCCAGCCACTATGCGTCTCCGAATTTCTCTGCTGGTGTCATTTTCGGCAGTCACCAGTGAGCCCAAGTACACAAATTCTTCTACCACTTCGATTTCGTCACCACCGATGCAAACTCGCGGTGGGTGGCTCACATTGTCTTCTCTTGAACCTCTTCCTATCATGTACTTCGTCTTCGACGTGTTGATGACTAGTCCGATCCGCTTAGCTTCCCTCTTCAGTCTGATGTAGGCTTCCTCCATCTTCTCAAAGTTACGTGCCATAATATCTATGTCGTCGGCGAAACCAAATAGCTGGACGGACTTATTGAAAATTGTACCACTCGTGTTAATCCCTGCTCTTCGTATTACCCCTTCCAAAGCGATGTTGAATAGCAAACACGAAAGACCATCACCTTGCCGTAACCCTCTGCGGGTTTCGAAGGGACTCGAGAATGCCCCTGAAACTCGAACTACGCACATCACCCGATCACCGTATCAGTTTATCCGGAAAACCTTGCAGCCTCGTGTGTGTTGGAATATCAACAATGGAACCTAACAGAACTCCTTCTCGACGTATCGCTCGATCTTGCCTCCTGCTCCTCTCCTAGTTCCCTCTGCACTTCCCGCTTGATGTATTTTACGCCTTCTGGAGTCAGCATATTATGTGACATAATAGCTTTCTGGCGTGTGTACAACTTGTTCTGGTCAAGCTGGGGTGCAAACCGAGGGAACCTCTCATTGAACATCTCCAGCATCGCCGGTCTGCCGGACATATCCTTCTCCATCCTGGTGCAAACGTAGTAGCAACGGATCACGTACTGATTCATCTCCCTTGTCCACATGATCCGTTGCCGTCGGCGGCCCGCTAACGTGAGTGATTGACGTCGATCAACCACAGCAACATCAGCAGGTGCAGCATTGCTTGGTGATTTCTTCTGCTGCCGTTTCTGTTTTGCCTTGTCGGCACGGGCTGAGCCCTACGACTAGAGGGTCGCTGTTGCACCTCTCCTTCCTCTAGCTGCTGGCCGCTCGCTTTGTCCCCCGTTCCAGGACCAGCTCCAGTAGGGGCTCCCTCCTCGGGTAATCGCATGGGTGGTACTCTTCTTGAGCGTAACTTCATATCTGGAAACGCCTGAACACGTCCTATTCGAATGCCCTAGGTTCGAGACCATAAGAAGAGAAATATCAGCTTTGAGCGCGGAGAACATAGTCGGTGAGATGTGTCGCGATGAAGCCACTTGGGATGTTGTCAAAAATGTAGTATCGCACATTCTTACGGAGTTGACTAGAACGAGAACAAAGAACGGGACCAGCGAACGAATTGACAGCGACAGCGACCACTCGTAGATAGGGAGAGAGTGATAAAATCGGTAATTGGGGAGGTTCCACCGTTGGGGAACTTCTTATCGGAGAAGGATAGATCAGCTGCCGGGGACTATTCGAGTAGTCCGCGACTAAGCTGGGAGCTTATTGGCTCAAGGTTATTGATTATCAATCTCAGAATAACTTTCGTCACCGGGGAGGTGCGTCGGTGTAAGCTAGATCAACCGTCGGGGATTAAGCCGAGTAGACCGTGTCGTCGAGGCGCCTTTGAACCGGACGTTATGCCCCACCCGGAATCTCTGGATAGACTTCGGTACTCGACCGGTCACTCGCTGAAGTGAGAAAGGACTGAAGATTGGAGAAGACAAATTGGATGTTAAAAGTAGTTCAGGCTACGCAACAGCCTTCCACGGAAGCGGGTCGTCGGTTTCGAGGGAAAATCCTTCGCCGGGGAACTCCCTGACGGAGTAGGATAGATCCGCCGCCGGGGATCATCTGAGTAGTCCGCGACCGAACTGGGAGCTAAATGGCTCAACGTTAAAAGATGGTGATGAATGGCACGAGTATGCAATTAAAAGACTATGTTAGACCTATATCAGGCTGGGAGCTGAATGGCTCATACACAAGGGAGAACAGATCCCGGGGAGATTTCCCTGCCTGGAAAATTTTTCGTCGGTGTAGGCCAGATCCATCGCCGGGGACTAGGCCGAGTAGATCGCGACGCGTTGAAGGGCTGGTTTCGGGTCGTCGAGGCACCATTGAACCGGACGCTATGCTCCACCCGGAATCTTTGGATCGACTTCAGCACTCGTCCGGTAACCCACGTGAGAAAGTGTATAGGACTTGCTGACCAATAGTAATAGTAGTGTTGATATCGGAAAAGCCTTCCACGAATGCGGGTCGTCGGAGTAGGATAGATCCGCTGCCGGGGATTATTTGAGTAGAGTGCGACCACGTTGAGAGCTAAATGGCTCGAAAAGGAGATGGTGCTGAATGGCACGAGGAAAAGATAAAGGGCTCAAGACTTTTGTGGGCTTACTTACAAGGGAGCCAAGTGCCTCAGTAGTAAATAGAACATCGAAGAGAGGCGCCGTGAAACGTGCCATTTTGGGAGGATTACATTTAGTACTGCCTATCTCCCAGAAGTAATACTGGAAGGTAGTCCTGGGGGATTCAGGGTATTAGGGGAGAGGGTAACTCAAGTAACCTTCTGTTACTTGGGTGGGTTTAGTGGGTCCGGCGGTTCGGCCTTCTGCCTAACGCGTCAACCCCACTCCCTGAGTGATAATTTTAGGTGTCAGTATGCAGATTTGCCTTCATCCCTAGATAAAAAAACGGACAGACAGACATGTGTTCAGTTTGTCAAGCTGAGTCGATTAATATATAAAACTATGGGTCTCCGAGGTTCCTATAAAACGTTCGTTTTCGGTGTGAAATGATAGCCTTTCGGTCCAACTTTGTTGTACGAAAAAGGCAAAAAACATAGCAGTTTGCAATAATTGATAACTATTGGAGATTTATACAAATTTCTGTGAATCATGACTTCTGCTGGAACTTGTAAAAATGTTCGATAATCGTAAGAATTCAAAGATGTAAGTCATGCTTCTTAGCAATCTTTAAAATCCTCGAAATCGTTGGAAATTTCTAATAAAAAATAGGGTTTCTTACCCCATTCCCGGCCTAACATGCATACGACTGCATTCACTTCTGCTTAAAAATAGCTTTTCTTGGTAAACATCGTTTGAAAAAGCTTTCATTTGATTTAAATTAACAATGTGCAGCAATCATTTCAGTCATAGCGATTGCATATCCGGCCCACTTCCAAACCAGCGAGGCTGCGGCAGTTGCTTCCAAATGGTATGGAAAATATTGAAATGTGATTCACACCTGCTTAAATGGACTTATGTTGGTTTTTTAATGTCTAGCACATAAGGATTTGTAACCTTTTTAAATATTATGGGATACTTAAAATACTAATGAAGGCCTATGAAACGTCTTTGGTTACGGTGGGGCGTATTGCCCAGGCATTTTTTGAAATAATTTTTCATGACTTATCAAAAAAGCTTTATTACGTGTCCTCAGTAATATTTTTATATGACTACTCACAGGTAATGCATTTGCGACTTGTTGAACTACCAAATAACACAAAGTTTGTATAAATTGCGTAAAAAGTTTTCATAGGTATTGCCTTAGAAGGAGCATATTATACCGTCTTACCCTATACCGCTGTTGCGGTGACCCATCGTAATCGACAAAATCAAGGGCCGCTCCAACAGCCCAACAGATGATGATACTGCTCTACCAACGCAACAGCGCTCTACCATGTAGAGAAAATTGAATGAGGCTTAATTTCAATTATAGAGGTGAGCACACAAGTCAGACTCATAGGAGCGTTAACGCGAGTGCAAGCATGGAGTGCATGAGCGTGAATCAAGTGTTTGGGTGAGCATACAAGTCAGACTCACAAGGTATGATAGAGGTGTGCACTGTGCATACAAGTCAGACCCACATAGCATGCCACCATGCCTAGGAAAGTCCACCCTAGGAATGGGAGACCACCGGCTTACTGGTGGACTCAAGCAATTGCGAACCTGCGCCGCGCCTGCCTACGGGCAAGGAGGCGGATGCAGCGAGCACGCACAGAAGAGGAGCGTGTTGAACGACGGGTGGCGTTCGTGGCTGCTAGAGCCGCTCTGAAGACTGAGATTAGATCAAGCAAAAAGCCTGCTTCGAGGGCCTGTGGCAAAGTGCCAACGCGAATCCATGGGGTGACGCCTATAGGGTCGTAATGGCCAAGACACGTGGGGCGATGGCCCCTACAGAGCGGTCTCCAGAGATGATGGAGAGGATCATCGCGGGGCTCTTCCCACGTCACGACCCAAGTCCCTGGCCTCCCTTTGTGGAGCTGCCACGGGCCAGGGTGACCGACGAGGGAAGAGTAACGGTGGCGGAACTTGCGGGGATTGCACAGTCTCTTAGTGTAGGTAAGGCTCCAGGACCGGATGGTATTCCGAACCTGGCCATCAAAGCGGCCATTGCCGAGGCTCCCGAGATGTTCAGATCTGTCATGCAGAGATGCCTGGACGAGGGAGTCTTCCCTGAAGCATGGAAAAGGCAGAGCTTGGTCCTATTGCCAAAAGCGGGAAAACCACCGGGAGATCCGTCGGCATATAGACCAATATGCCTGCTTGATACGGCGGGGAAGGTGCTCGAGAAGATCATCCTCAACAGGTTGTTGATACGCACGGAGGGTGCGGATGGTCTATCGAGTAACCAGTTTGGCTTCCGAAAGGGTAAGTCGACCGTAGACGCTATCTTGTCGGTTACCAAATCCGCGGAGATAGCTATCCAGCGTAAGAGGAGGGGAGTGCGCTATTGTGCAGTAGTTACTCTCGACGTGATGAATGCTTTCAATAGTGCCAGTTGGGCAGCTATTGCAGATGCGCTCCTGCGTCTTGGAATTCTCGAGAACCTGTACAAGATTCTCGGAAGCTACTTCCAGAATCGAGTACTGGTATACGACGCGGAGGCGGGTCGGAAGTGCGTTGACATAACCTCAGGGCTTCCGCAAGGTTCCATACTGGGTCCGGTGTTATGGAATGTCATGTACGACGGTGTCTTGAGGTTGAAGTTCCCGGTGGGCGTGGCAATCGTCGGCTTCGCTGACGATATTACGCTGGAGGTCTACGGCGAATCGATCGAAGAGGTGGAGTTGACTGCAGCCCACTCGATCGCAATTGTGGAGGAGTGGATGAGTTCCAGGAAGCTAGAACTGGCTCACCACAAGACTGAGGTGGTTGTTGTTAACAACCGAAAGTCGGAGCAACAAGTGGTGATAAGGGCAGGCAACTGCACGGTCACCTCTAAACGCTCCATCAAACTCTTGGGGGTAATGATCGACGATAAGCTCACCTTTGGTAGCCACGTCAATTACGCCTGCAAGCGTACCTCCACAGCTATAGCGGCATTGTCCCGGATGATGTCCAATAGCTCTGCGGTTTATGCCAGCAAGCGCAAGCTTCTGGCTAGCGTTGCTCTGTCCATTCTGAGGTATGGGGGGCCAGCTTGGGGCACGGCCCTGCGTATTAACTGCTACAGAACGAAGTTAGAAAGTACGTATAGGCTCATGTGCCTAAGAGTTGCGAGCGAGTACCGTACCGTGTCGCACGAAGCACTTTGCGTCATCACCGGTATGATGCCTATTGACATCGTTATCGGTGAAGTCATAGAGTGCTTCGAAATGCGCGGCACGAGAGGCATCCGTAGGACTGTCAGGTTGGCCTCAATGGTCAAATGGCAGCGTGCGTGGGACAGTTCCACTAAGGGTAGATGGACACATAGGTTGATACCGAAGATAGGTACGTGGGTCAAGAGGCGCCATGGGGAAATCACTTTCCACCTGACCCAGGTCCTTACAGGTCATGGTTGCTTCAGATAGTACCTACACCGGTTCGGACACTCGGCCTCGCCCGAGTGTCCGGTGTGCGCAGGTTTAGAGGAAACGGCAGAACACGTGTTGTTCGTGTGCCCACGTTTTCGCGCAATGCGTGACCACATGCTTGCCACATGTGGTCTGGACACTACCCCGGACAATCTAGTTCGGAGGATGTGTAAAGATGAAATTGGTTGGAACGCCGTTTTATCGGCTATCGTCCAAATCGTCTCGGAGCTACACAGAAGGTGGCGCGTGGACTCGAGGAATGGCTAGTTCAGGCGCAAATAAGAGGTGGTCCAAGGGTTCGGAGTCGGCTTCATGGGTCATACCGGTGCCCTGTGGTCGAACTCGATCCTTTTATCGAACAAGTGGCCGCGTGAAGAACAACATGGTATCGTCGCTTTCGCGGCGTCGGTCAACCAGGCGGGTTCCGAGCCCGAGGACGGAAAGGGGTCCTCGTCAAGGCTGGGGCAGGCGTAGGCACCGCGTCGGCAAGTCCCTCTGTGTGCTGGCGAATAGGCCCTATCGCAGAAAGGTCAATTTGGGGTGCACGCGGCATCATCATTCTTGATACCAGTCGTGCAGAGGGAAGCAGGCGCGAAGTCGACCCTGCCCACCTTCCGAGGACATAGGGCGTGGTAAGGCCACCTGGAAAGCCGGCAATGCGCTGGCACGATATCATGGTGTTCTTCTAGAAAAGCGAGTCACGATGTTCGATGCTGCAAGGACACGCAGCCAACCTCGATGGTGCGTTATGCACTGGCCCCCCTTTGAAGCATTACTTTCTGGTTGTACCCAAGGGACGATGGGCTTGGCGGCAATGGAAACGGTTTAGCGGGTCGGGATGCAGTCCTGCCTCGTTGGAGGTGGCCCCTAACCCCGCACTTCCTGGTCAACCCAGGATGTCTGTTGAGCAGATTCCCCCTCCATTGTTTAGGAAGAAAAAAACGTGCAATGGGTAATGCTTTTAACATAACCGCGAGAAGACGTAGGACTTGTATAAACGTAACGTATTTACATTTAACTTCTAACTTTGGATCTTTTGGATTGATATTAGAAACGACTACTTCCATGCTGTGTAGAATTATCATCAATTTGTTCATTCAAAACTTCTGGAAATAAAACTAATAATTAAATTCATAATTGAAATTGATTTGTTTCTAATTATTAGGCTTTTATTTACCACATACTAACATTTGTGCTTACTGCTGGAAAAAATTACAACAATAAGAAACAAGTCAAGGAGCCTACTAAAATAAAAGAGGTACTGCTAATACGTCAACGAAAATTATTTAATGTTTTGATTCCAAATTCCGAGTCTACGTCAAGCTAAAAAAAAGGGAAAAAAAATTAAGTCAAGTTTAATAATATAATTTCTCAGAAAATGAAAAACAAAGAATAAGATAAAGTTTATTTAAATATTCTTCTGGAAATTATTTTTTGCGAACTTTTTTAAAACGTTCACATGTAATACGGCGAAATTTTCTAATCTAAAATGGATATTAACACCACGGTGTGTCTGTGACCATTATTAACGAAAAAAAATGTCCATCAATTCTGAACTCGCCTTTCGAAAGATATAATATCCAGGCGTCTGCTATGAAAATTTCAAAATCTTTCATCTAGGGAATCGAAAGTTATAGCAGTTACAAATTTAATGATTTTTGCGTTCGTTATCTCACTAATATGCAACCATATATACCGTGAATTTTCTCCTGATTACATCCAAATAAATTATCATCAAATATGCAATTTGCAACCTCAATCAACTATAACCTAAAACCTATTCTTTGGATAATAAAAAAAATATAGAAAAAGGATGTTAGAGATAACATTGTACAAATATCGATGGCAAAAAAGACAATACAACCAAAATACAGTATTCAAATTACAGAATTATTGCACTTCAATCTCCTAATCATACCAAAGTGTGAATATTGTCTATGACAAACAAGTAACTACACTCTTTATGATGATTCTGCTTTTATTAAATATGATAATAGTTGGTAACATAGAATACCGCGCTGAAACAATGTTGTCTTTCATGGGTACTGGGTAGTTAGTAAGAATAGTAACTAACATTTAAATAACAATGTACATCATTTGTTGTCAGTTATACAACCATCATCCAGTTCGATTCAAGCAGTGGTACGAAAACGAGTTCCATTTGGAAAAAAATGGGAAAGGCTAGATCACTCGAGGAAAATCGCCTTTTCCGAGAACGGTAGACGGAAAAAGCATATATGCACCACTTTGGAACGTTTCAACAATTTAACTGATTTGCTGAAAAACGATGCATTTACTTCATAAATTAATGCATTTACTACATAAATTAACTGACACAGGGAATACTAGTATCCGACTAGAAGATGGAAACCATCGCATTTCCATTAAGCCAGGTAAGAAAATGAAAGATTTCAAAAGACTGAAACTATTTAAGAAATATTTCACTGTCATGAGACGATTTTAGTACAATTCTATTTAATTCCACCAAATCATATTACATATCATAATTCGACCTCAACTGTATGGTCGTCTTCAGTGTCTCGTACTTGACTCGATTCAAGTCGAGACACTGAAGACGACCTTACAAGTCAACAGACTAAATACTCACGCTCTTCTAATGTGAACGAGTACCTTACACATATGGAAATGTTGGCTTGACAAATGGATTCCGCGTGATTTGCCTATGCGTCCAATTTAGGAATCTCGAGCTCATTCAGTAGCCTCAAGGTTGCGAAGGCCGATGGAGGTCCTTCGTAGCTTAGTTGGTTAAAGCACTAGTCTAGCGTACTGTAGGGTCGTGGGTTCGAGTCCTACCGAAGGGAAAGTGGTTACCTCCAATACATTTTCAATTCATTAACTTCCACAAAATGTACATATTCACATAATAAGTTTTCATGACATTGTAAATTAATTTATGTAGTAAATGCATTATTTTATGAAGTAAATGCATCGTTTTTCAGCAAATCAGTTAAATTGTTGAAACGTTCCAAAGTGGTGCATATATGTTTTTTTCCGTTTACCGTTCTCGGAATAGGCGGTTTTCCTCGGGTGATCTAGCCTTTCCCATTTTTTTTCCAAATGGAACTCGTTTTCGTACCACTGCTTGAATCGAACTGGATGATGGTTGTATAACTGACAACAAATGATGCACATTGTTGTTTAAATGTTGGTTACTATTCTTACTAACTACCCAGTACCCATGAAAGACAACATTGTTTCAGCGCGGTATTCTATGTTACCAACTATTATTGTCGCGCTCTTCCAAAACGCTCAGCACTTCGCGGTGGTAACGCGCAAGCAAAGATTGCGCAGCAGCGCGCCCATAAGCTTTTACACAGGGTGCGTGTCTGTGCTGTTAAATTTAATACGCCGCCGAATGGGGTTGCCAAAGCTGAATAGCCGCCGTGTGTAAAATAAATGGGCGCGCTCCAGCGCGATTCGACGAAGGCTGATTGAGATGATCATGATCTGAGTGTTTATCTTGGGATGCATAATATCATATTTAATAAAAGCAGAATCATCATACAGAGTGTAGTTACTTGTCTGTCATAGACAATATTCACACTTTGGTATGATTAGGAGATTGAAGTGCAATAATTCTGAATACTGTATTTTGGTTGTATTGTCTATTTTGCCATCGATATTTGTACAATGTTATCTCTAACATCCTTTGCTATTTTTTTTTCTATTATTCAAAGAATAGGTTTTAGGTTATAGTTGATTGAGGTTGCAAATTGCATATTTGATGATAATTTATTTGGATGTAATCAGAAGGAAATTCACGGTATATATGGTTGCATATTAGTGAGATATCGAACGCAAAAATCATTAAATTTGTAACTGCTATAACTTTCGATTCCCTTAGATGAAAGTTTTTGAATTTTTTATAGCAGACGCCTGGATATTATATCTTTCTAAGGCGAGTTCAGAATGGATGGACATTTTTTTTCGTTAATAATGGTCACAGACACACCGTGAACACTATTGCTGAATGTGCATCTTTATTTGCTAATGCCTTCAGCGAATAAATGAAGGCAATTATTTTAATCAGATTTTCATTTTCATCAGTGTAGTTGATTTTTATTTGCTGGGGAATCAGAACTGTCATAGTATAACCATGTTTTAATGTACGTGTCGTTTAGTACCAAGCACAACTTAACATATGGTCAGTAATATGCCATGACTCGTACTCATCCCGGGATCATGTGGATTATAAAACCAATCAATTTCCGTGGATGAGCAGATCAAATCTTTCTAATTTTATTCTTCTTCATCCACCACCGCTGCCCTCGCTGCCTCAGCCATCATCGGCCTCTAGCCGTGAACTCCGAGCGATGCGATGGGCGATTGCATTCATCGCAACCGACACCACTGCATCCGACCATCATCAAGCACAAAATGACAAAAAAAAATGCGCCAACTTGTTTCATGCATATTCGCCGACCCACCGGCAGTTCTACCGCTGGCAACTGCTGGTAAACACAGCGAACGAACGAACGAACGAAACGAAAAATGCGCGAGCAAAAAGCACGTCAGTACGCGCTGCTGATGCAAATGGTAATGACTCGTACACGTAGTATTAGTAGTAAAATTCTTCTTTATTTACACAATTTTTGTTCTACAATTATTTTTAACATGTACAGTGATCGGCCGGCTTGGCCCTCCAACTTCAATTTTAATTATTATTATTATTATTATTTTTATGTTTCTACTTAATTTTTAAAATATAATGTATCATGACGGCCTTCAGCAGGCGCTAGTGTGTTTTTTAAAATTTGATAACCTAACTACTATGTACACTAATATTTACAATAAAAATTTGATAACCTAGATTGGTACTAGCGCCCTAAGCGCTTGTTGGTCCGAGTGCAAGCAACGGACCCTAAACTTTTCTTTACACTCACCAAAGCGTTCATGTAAGGTTTTTATTCCGGCCAGACGGTGGACCTCGGATGTTCTTGTCCTGGGAGGGGTGTTGAGGATCATCCTCAGGAATTTGTTTTGGACCCGTTTGAGGTGGTGGGTTTTAGCGCAGCTCTCCCAGACCGGCATGCCATATTCGATCACAGGGAGGATGATTTGCTTGTAGACAGCAAGCTTATTTTTCAGGGACAATGACGACCGGCGGTTGATCAAAGGGTACAGTAGTTTCAACAAGACGTTACACTTTGTCACCGTTTTGTCAACCTGCTGCCTGAAAATAAGCTTGCTGTCGAGGGTCAAGCCAAGGTAGTCGGCCTCATTGGCCCATTCCACAGTCGTGCCATTGAGGATGATTTTACAGTCCCCAGGCGGAACAAGTTTAGGGGATTTGGAGTGGGGGAAAATGATGACCTGGGTCTTCGCCGCGTTGATACAGATCTTCCAGCTGGTGAGGTACTCTGTCAGGGCATCCAGGCCTCGTTGGAGTTTTGCCACTAGCGCTCTGATCACTCTACCGTTGTAGACGATGGATGTGTCATCTGCGAACAGAGACAGAATGCCGCCTTCTGGAGGTTCTGGCATGTCGGAGGTGAACAGATTGAAAAGCAGGGGCCCAAGGATACTGCCCTGGGGAACGCCTGCGACGATGTTGTGCGCATTGGAACTCGCTCCGCTGATTGAGACCCGGAATGTCCTTGCCGACAGGTAATTGTTGATGATTTTCACCAGGTAGCTGGGAAGATTGTAGCGTTGTAGTTTGTACACCAGGCCATCATGCCATACATTGTCAAATGCCTTCTCGACATCGAGTAAGGCCATGGCGGATGTTTTCGAGACAAACTTGTTCCGTCTGAGGACGTTGGTAACTCGGGTCAGTTGGTGTACAGTTGACCGACCGCGTCGGAAACCAAACTGTTCCTCGAGCAAGATGTTGAGATTTTCGGCAGACTCAAGTAACCGATGATGAATAGCTTTTTCGAATAGCTTGGATAACCCTGAGAGAAGGCTGATGGGACGATAGCTTTTGGGGGAGGAAGGATCCTTCCCAGGCTTCCGGATGGGGATGACTTTCGCTGACTTCCAGGACGATGGGAAGTAGCTAAGCCGGAGACACTGATTAAAGATCAACGAGAGGTGCTCAAAGAACGGAGCACTCATGTGTTTGAGCTCGAGATTCAGGATGCTGTCGAAGCCTGGGGCCTTCATGTTCTTCGACGATTTGATATAGGCCGTCAATTCGTCAGCTGAGATCTCCAACTCCTCCGAGAAGTCGTTGGGAATCAAATGGATGTTGTTAGCATGCTCGTTGACGGCTGCTTCGTGTGGACTGACGATGTTCTGCCCAAGATTGTGTGAGCTGACGAAGTGACGACCTATTTCAGCGACCTTCTCTGCAGGAGTTATCAAGCGATCCTTAGAGCCATTATTGTCTAGTGGGATCAAAGGTGGAATGGGCCGAGGCTTGGATTTTAGAATTTTGGTCATTTTCCAGAACGGCTTAGCATAATCTGGGAGAGTGCGGATCTTATTCGAGAAGTCGTTATTTTTGAGGTCCACCATTCTGGCCTTGATAATTTTGTGATTCGATTGCAGCGTGCCTTAAGCTCAGGCAGTCCAGTACGCTGAAACTGCCTGCGAGTGACATTCCGCAATCGAATCAAATCTTTGGTGAGTGTATCGATGTTTAAGGAGTTGCTTACCTGCCGAGCCGTCGGTACGTGTTGCTCTCGGGCCGCCGTGATCGCCTCCTCGATAGCGCACAGCTGGCGGTCGATACTTTCCGGCGTCTCCGGACGCACCTCGTAGTCGACGGTGTTATCGACGCACTGCTGGAAACGCTGCCAGTTCACTCGGTGGTAGTTCCGCCGTAACTGCTGGTGCCGATTGACCGAGGAGCCCAGTTCCGCCACCACCGGATAGTGATCCGAACTGAGCTCCTGGTATACAACCGGCTGCGAGACGTGGTCACTCAGGTTTGTTACGTAGAGGTCGAGCGTTGCGTGGGCACCGGACCGACTCAGCCGAGTGGGGGAATCCGGGCTCAGGATCGTGTAGTGGCCTTCCTCCATGTCGTTGCTCCAGATGGTGCCGTTTCGATTGCCTCGACTGTTGCCCCAGGCTTGATGTTTGGCATTCAAGTCGCCGGCAATGATATACTGGCCTTGCCTCCGCGTCAGCTTGACGATGTCCCTCCGAAGGGCAGCCGATGATCCATCGCCGGCTTTGGCTTGCTTTGGACAGTACGCCGCGATGAGCGCGATTGTGCCGACCGAAGTGGTGATTTCGACACCGATGGCCTCGATGACACTGAGCTGGAAGCTTGGAAGCAGACGATAGTTGATGTTGTAGCGAAGAGCGATGGCCACACCACCTCCCCTGGTCGGCCGGTCGAGTCGCACGATGCGGAAGTCCGGGATGTTGATGTTCACCTCCGGTTTTAGGTGCGTTTCGGTGATGAACGCCACGTCTATTTCCTTCTCCTCAAGGAAATCCTTCAGCTCGATTGTTTTGCTCTTTAGCGAGCAAGCGTTCCAGTTGACCAGGCCCACCCTAGCAGCCATTTTCAATGATGAACATGCCAAGTGTGAAGACCTGGTCGAATCGGGTTTTGCAGCCGCGCAGTCGAGTGGCGAGCTGCGCGAAGATCGGCATCAGTTGCTCCGGAGTGTACAGCAGGGCAGATTCTTCCGGTGGGACGGCTTCGTTCTCCGACTGCCGACGGAACCCAGGAGGAGGAAGCGGGGGCCATTCGCTGGTGGATGGTGCCGACGATGCTGGAGCTTGGACCGATGCAGCTGCCGCTGCCAGTCGCTTGTGCGGCTGTAGCGGTGGGAGTATTGGAATCACACGACGGGGAGCCGGGATAGCTGGAAAGTTCACTTCGTTGATTACAGGAACACGGTTCTTCTTCGGAATGGTCCTGGTGGAAGCCTTCTTCCGGATTTCCAGGAACTCGGCTCGCTTTGGGCAGCCCTTTGTGGTGGCCCGATGTTTGTCGCCACAGTTGGCGCACTTGGGATCGGCCACCTCCATTTTGTCGCACTCGTCAGTCGGATGGGGTTCGCCACACTTGTTGCAGCGCGGCTTCATGCGGCAGTTCCTGGTGCCGTGCCCGAAATTGAAGCAGTTGGTGCATTGCGTGACATCGCGGTGCACTGGCCGATATCGCTCCCAGTCAACGACGGTGTAATTTATAACGCCAACCAGCTTCAGGTCCTTCCAGGTAGTGGAGCCGTGCTCCAGATGGATCAGGTAAAGCTGGTCGCGATATTTCCTCGCCTTGTCGTGACGAGCGATCTTGTGAACGGCTACTGGCTTCAGTCCGCAACTTTCAAGCTCTGCTTGGAGCTCTTCCTCCTTCATGTCGTGAAGTCCTCGCAGCAAAGCCTTGAGCGGCTTCGTGCCGGGGTGGTGTAGTGTAGTACTCATACTTGTGGACTTGGAGGAACTCTACGACGGATTGATGATGGTACTTGTTTGCCGGCATCACATTCACGCCCTCACTGCAGAGCCGAAAAGTACATTTCAGCCCCTTAGCGATCAGCTGGCGAATTTTTGGGCACAAACACGGGCGGGCACTTCTCCTTCCGCTTCGGTTGCACCTGCGGCAGCTGCGATTGCTGCTTCTTCTTTTTTTTCGGCGGATTGCCGGCGTCATCAAGCGGCAACGGCGAGAACACGTTGCTCTGCAAAAGCTGCTTGGAGGGGTTACCCGCGCCTCCAAGAGCAGTGCGCTTAGGCACTTTTCCAGCGACCGAATCGGCCACCGAGTCTCCCATGACGGGTCCGGGAGAAAATAACGCCAACGCGACAAGCGAAAACGTAAACAGCGAAAGAACGAGAAAATCACTTCGAAAAAATGCGCGAGCAAAAAACACGTCCGTACGTGTTGCTGTCTCGAACTGGAATGACTCTGCGGCGTGCTGTGCTCCTGTTCTGCTAGCCGTTGACTCGTACACGTCAGGCACTGCTTGTTTTATACACAAAGAAAATCTTCCGGTGGACCAGAAGGCTCGTGACATACCGAATTCTGATGTCCGTGTTAGGAATGCACGGGATTGGTTATATATGAAATTTTTGCTTGCTTTGACAAGAAAGACGTGAGTCCTAAGTCAAAAACATAGCATGAGAAGGGTGGGCACACAAGTCAGACCCACATGGCATGATAGAGATGAGCATACAAGTCAGACTCACAGGGTGCGACAGAGCATGTAGAGTGTGTTAGAGGGTGCGATAGAGTGACCACCCAAGTAAGACTCGCATGGGACGGGTGCCTGTGTGAGCGAGAATGAGCGAGTACGTTTAGTACTGCCATCCCCCAGAAGTAGTACTGGGAGGTAGTTCCTGGGGGAAACGATGGCGGAGCCCAAGGGAGTTTAGTCGATATTACCGGTACGGTCGAGTCCGACACTCCAGCACACTTCCGTGTGGTAGTTTGGCAACTACAATGCACGTGTGCTGGGTTAGTGTGTAAATGCATTCTCCCTTGTAAAAAAAGAGGCTTAATTTCAAAATGTGTTGTATGGCGGACTTCTAGTGCGAAGGTTTTTCTACAACTCTGCCTGACAGGTCGATGTTCGAATTTCACTATTGAAGAAGTTAAGACGCTAGTTGCAGTAACTCATACTAAAGGATAACAAAATTTCAATCATTTAGTATAAGTTACTGCAAAGATGGCAAGAAGCAACTTGCTTCTTGCCATCTTTGGTTACTGATACAAGGGCTATAGCTCCGTTATTAGTGAATATGAAACAATGAACTGTTCGTGAGAGTTGTAGATAAACGTTTGCACTAGAAGTCCACTATACAGCACATTTTGAAATTTAGCCTCTGGAATGAGCTATTGACAAACTACTAAATGATCGAACGAAGATTACTAAATGATCGATAACATACTTGCTAAGCTTTAACGTGAAATCTGTGATGTTATACGCCAGTGAGACTTGGTGCGTATTAGCAGATATCACATAGATTTGCAAGTTATTCATCAACCGATGTCTACGTTTTTACAGCTCAGGCCCATCGATGATGTCATCGAAATCCGATATCAAAAGCAACTCTACAGTGTGAATGGACGTAGGCCGGCCACACATCACGCAAGAGCGGAAACGAAATCTGCAAGCAAGTGCTGGACAAGAATCCGGGAAGACTACGTAGCAGAGGCAGACCTGAGATATCTTGGCGACGAAACCCTTACAGAAATAAACGAAGTCGATAGAAATTAGACTTGGGCCCAATTCAAGGATGGAGAGATTAGGAAATCAATCCCAGTGCCGTATAGCCTATTGTGTTGTGCAACTTTGATTAGCTAGTTCGATTGTCGGAGTGGCTTTCAGTCGTGAATAATAGCGTTGACAATTTGTCACGACTGAAAGCCACTCCGAAAATCGAGCTATTTACAAAATTCACAATCGAAATTCATCCACAATCTTTGATTAGCTATTATTATGAAGTAATAGAGTTTATTTTGTAACTTGTTTGGATAATGTTTTATTTTGATAAGGAGTAAGATATTTAAACGAAAATATGCAACCAGACACCTGAGAAGACATCTCAGATCGTTTGGGGGTAGGGAAGCGCCCAGGCAGCAAACGCCGTGCATAAGCCAAAATGACCCCGCAGTTCACTCGCGCATGTTTCTTGCATGGGCGAGTTTAGCTTCCATTGTATCCTCTCTACGGGTTTGTCCGAGGTCGTATCTATGCCACTAACAAGTAGCTTGGCATTCCTAAAAATTTTAAAAACGTGGACATGCTGATATACCTACGTGCTCCACCGATTCTACATAAAAAAATAATAAAAACGTGGGGCTCGTCTCGTACCAATGCTTCGTAACAAAAATTTCAGTGTGGGTTGTGCGAACGCATGAAATCGTTAAGCGTTCGTTTTGTTTTGCTTGTTTTGGATTGAACCGCACATCATCGGTTCGTTTGCAGCCACAACTCCTGAACATTTTTGTACAACATCGAAAGTGAAGTAAGTTTCTCCGACATAAAAAAACGATTGAAGAATTCAAATTTAATTTAATATATGTTAAAAACAATACGTATACTAGTTTAAATGTGTTCTGTGCCATAATGTTCAAGTCTGTGATCTGTAGGCACTTTGCCACGGTAATAAAAAAGGCGGAGTATAAGTCGAAGCCTCTCAACCAGAAAGCGCGCTCGATTCAAAATTTAAACTACGAAAACAAGGCACTATTTGGAGCCGTTAACAAAACGGATAAGGAGCCGTCGATTGCCTTCAAAGCTGGTCGCCAATCAGTGAATGAAATCAGTAATGATTCCGAAATGTATTGGCTGTTGCAGAAAGACAGTTCAAACAGAAAGATAATTCGATCGTCCGCTAGCACCCGGAAGGGAAGCATCACGTCATCCCTCCCGGCGATTCCCTTCATTGACACAGAATTGCGCTCAGTGTTGACATTCCCTTTGCTACTATCGGCGAATGGAACTCACGAACGAACATGGACGCGTCACGAACAGTACGAAACAGATCTCTACAGGTCGCCTTCGGTTAGCAAAATCCTGACCGCCACAATGTCGGAAGCTGCACGTCAGGCTTTGCTCAAGTGGAAAGCAACCAAAATTGCTGAACTAGGTGAGGACGGATTTGTCGAATATCAGAAGGCTGTTCTGGAGAGGGGTAGTAATTTTCATTCCTGCTTGGAGAGTTGGCTCAGTCAAGAGGATGTTGATCGGGATAAATTGGACAAGGCTCGAGATCTGTGGAGCAGCATCGATGGATCGCTAGGAAGAATCGGAAGACCTGCTCGATTAGTTGAAAGAAAAATCTATCACCCATTCCTGCATTACAATGGAGTAGTGGATTGCGTATCGTCGTTGGAGTAATTTACTTTCATATTTTCGATTTGTACTGTTTTTAAAACTTGAACTACATTTCAGTAACAAACTGCACATCATCGAGTGGAAAACTTCGGAGAACCAGAAAGCCTCGCTGTCGGCCACTTATGATGCGCCGATTCAGTTGTGCGCCTACCTTGGAGCACTGAAAACGGAGCCCGAGTTTAGAGATCTGGACATCTCTGGTGGTGCTGTGTTCGTGGCTTATACGACTGGTAAACCTGCCCATGTACACTTGGTCAGTTCCGTGAAGCTGAAGAAATACTGGTCCATTTGGCTGCAACGGTTGCAGGAATACTGGATCCGATATCGGGACAATACTTTACCGGAACCGATTTGATGCTTTTGTTATTGAATAAGTGAAATAAAATTGTTTGTTAAAATTACAAAACAATTTTCATTATTAGATGTACCAAGCCATAATTGTAAAAAAAAATGTTTGCTTAATTTTTGTCGTCCTTTGCACTAGTTGTCGCACTAGTGGTCCCATTATGGCTAATCCCATAAGAAAACAATGAGATTTGCCATCATAGGAACCAATAGTGCCACAACTGGTACATGCGTTCCTATTATGGATTATGCAATTTCGGGTACTATCACGAAGTTAATTGCGATTTTCACATTTGTTCCAAGGAGCAGGAAGGGAATCCTTCCGCTTGACATATCAACACCACCCCATATGCCTTTTATTTATATTTAAAAAAAATGTTGTTCTTAACTATGGCAACGATTGGTACACCCACCGTAAGACAGTAGGTACTTGTTTACTTTTTCAAATATGTCGGGTCGTTTTTCTGCGATTTTTGTGATTTACGTGGAATATGAAATTTATGCTTTTTTCGGGATTTATGGGTTTTTAGTTGAATTTTTCGAAAAGTTTTTTGAACTTTTTTTTAAAGATCTGAAAACCGCAAAAATCGATTTTTGACAAAGTTGTTGTTATGCAGTTTTTGGGATTTACAAGTTTTTTTACGCGCTACGTATCCCCCGCTACATGAAGGGAAATGTCATCTATAGATGTGCATAGTAGTCTCTTCAGTCTCTTCACAAAAAAATCTTTTCCTTGCCTTTGCAGTTTGCACCATTACCAGCATTAGCACATCTGTAGAGGTGTTGTACCGTTACCTTAGAATTGCACTGTTTCCAATTATTTTGGGATAATAACTGATGTTTGTTTTTGGTTCCTTAGTTGGTTTGGGATTCTTTCTTGTGTGACCTCAAACGGAGCGACCCAACAAACAATTTGAGCTGAATAAGCTAGTTTGAGAAACCGATAATTTACTTTGAAAACTGAGCTCCAAAATAAACTTGTCTGATCATCGTGATTTTCAATCGCAGAACAACGAAATGCAAGTCAATAGGTTGTATAATTTAAATGTTCTACTAAATTGATACTTATTATTATGGTATTGATCTCACAAGAAACATTTTATATTGTAGAAATAATTTAAATATCTTATTCTTCTTCTTCTTATTGACATTACATCCCCACACTGGGACAGAGCCGCCTCGCAGCTTAGTGTTCATTAAGCACTTCCACAGTTATTAACTGCGAGGTTTCTAAGCCAGGTTATCATTTTTTGCATTCGTATATCAAGAGGCTTACACGATGATACTTTTATGCCCAGGAAAGTCGAGACAATTTCCAATCCGAAAATTGCCTAGACCGGCACCGGGAATCGAACCCAGCCACCCTCAGCATGGTCTTGTTTTGTAGCCGTGCGTCTTACCGCACGGCTAAGGAGGGCCCCAAAATATCTTATACAGTCCAATAAATCCAACTATCAGCTTCATATATAGCAATATCAGCAAGCTGACCTTCAACATATCGATGTTGACTTGCTAACAACCGCTTAGAACATGTGTTCCCAAACTGTGGGCCGCGACTCCCAGGGAGGTCGTGGGCTGATCAATAACGGGTTGCGAAAGACGAATCTTGATTCAAATTTTTGTCCCTATTTTGTCCCACAAATCTATCACAGCCATTAGATCAGTCGGAACCCGTCCGGCACTGTTGCAGCACCCTAAACTGGGATTGACCAGACCCCTCCCGTCTTGAACACAAGTCACAGTGGAATCAAGTTTCGTCGGATGCTCAACGAGTTTAACCCATGTGATCCAGTTAAAGGGAATCCTGAAAGCTACGGGAGTCTCAACAGTTTTCAATGCCGATTGAAACCCGTTTCCCTCTGCCAATTTTCAAGCTCTCGGTGCACAAGTCGATCCTGTCAAATTATGAGGCAGGAATTATAGACTGGAGATGCGGCGACTTCCGCTTGAAATCCATTGCTTCTCAATGTGTTATAGTGGAATATGTAGCAGCAATCGGGTGAGCTTGACATGCAAACCATACAGACGTTAAGAAGCCCTGTGGGCCTTGGGATCAATCAACATTATTTATGTAAGAGTTAGACATCAGAAAATTTCATTATTTTCATCATCATGATAGGTACAAACAAAATTATCTAAAACATAGTCATATTTTGGCCAATTGGATCCTCTCCAGAGCAGAGGAAATAAACTTTTTTTCGGGAATTCCTATTAATTTTCATCATTGGATAGTTCGTTGAAACGTGCTTCTAGAAAATGTAAAATTCGATATTATATAATATGAGCGACTTATAGTGAATGCTTGTAGGTAATATATCCAGGTTTTTACGCTCTATTGCCATAATGCTATGAATCACCCCTTTTGACACAAAGCGTGTCCACTATAATTTCTTTATAGTTAAAACATAGCAATCTATAACTTGATAAAATTTTCTGTATACATAAATATTGAATATACGTCAAGTCTGTTTGTTATCAATTCCTATCAATTCTTGTCTCAACAATAATTAAATTTATTTCACTTTTAGGTTTATATCACCAATATTAACGAGCTTCTGCTTTACCAGTTAGATATTCACGGGCTATTTCTAACCTACACCGTTTTATGAAAGAATACTACAAAGTTGAAATGTGATTCGAAGATCATTTTCAGAATATCGATGTTATGAATCGCTGTGACCGCGGTAGTTCTTGTGTAGTCCCGAAAGAGAATTGAACTAAGCCCCCCAAGCTGCTGGTCTGACCAACGGCAGCTTCTGCGGTGTGCACAGAAAGTCATTCTATACCTGGTTCCAGGGTGTGTCAATGTGTGAAGTTTTCGAAAGGTGGAAATCCTTTTGAAGACTAATTTATTGTCTTCTTTATAATTTATTGCACGACCGGGTGCGGGCGGAAGAGTACACTGGGGTGGCCGACTCCAACATGAGTACCACGATTGAAAACGCAGAAAGGCATACTACAGATATTTTGAAATGAAGATAGGCTCGACGGCGATTTCATGACGATATCACATCGACTCTGGTCTGGTTAATTCCGGTAACAAGGCGTCGACGAATGTTGCCGAGCCCTGTCGTAATGGAACAGAACCATGAGGGTAACTGCGAGAATTAACAGTTGATGATGATGATGATGATGATGATGATGATACTACCATCTATTGTAGCAAGGCACCTGCCGATAGCACTGGCCATATCTGACAAACGATTTGATCATGATTATATTATTGTTTATATTTCATCAAACTCCTGTATGAAGGGCCAAAAATGGGTGGGGTGGTTCCATAAGCAGAGACACTTATGCGAATCCACGGGATGAATAGAGAATCTCCTTCCAGAAGAAAGTTCGTACATACAATAATATAATCTAGCCCTCGTTTTTTTAGGTTGACCCAATAGATGGGGAGAAGAGCCCGCCCTTTATCCACGAGATGTTAACAATAGGAAGTTGGCGATTCCACTCTTCCTATCCAAATCGCTTCAATCGGGTGCCCTGATGGTACTTTTATATAATCATATAGTTGCGATGTTATATACACAATGGAATATATATAATGGAATTCTCTCACCGAATTTCCACATGTTTGTCCCGGATCGACCGTCATGCCTTTATATAAGTAGTTGTCTTCAAGGATGGAAAAGCCAATTATTCGTCGAGGAATATCCTTGTTGAATTCATTAAATATGTTTCGTTTTGAATTGTAAATTTAGAATAGAGTTCTTGAATCGCATATAGGACTGCGAGAATTAACAGTTATCCCATATATTTTATGTCAAATTTTGCCGTTACCGTCGTCGTTCCGTTCAATTGCATTTGAAGGTCTATTCGGTGAATATTGACGTGTAACTTGCATTTTTTGTTCAGACTTACAGACTTTATTTTATTATACTTTTACTTGCGTTTCTTTAATTTGCAACAATACGTGTTGATAATATGCCACGTAAAAACATTAAAAGCAGTCTTGATCCGTAAAAACCCAGATTAATCCACCTTGCGGTGATAGTGCCTTTCTCGTTTCTTTCAAGTGAGTAATTTCTACGCACTTTTGGTGAAAAAAAAGTATTTTGACCATAACTTCTGAGCCTATAGTCCGATCCGGCCAATTTTCAACAGGAAACAATGGGACCGGATTCTGCATCGAATGCAACTTCTTGCGAGCAAATCGGCTGAGGGTACATATGCAAGGCTGGTAGCGACCGATGCCGCTCAAAATAGTGACTTTAGTGACCAAAGATGACGAAAAAGTGACCAAATAGTGACTTTCAGTTACAGAAAAAGTGACCAAATAGTGACTTTCAGTTTCAGTTGCAAGTTCGATGAGACGAAGTCAAGCGTTTTTGAATCGAAGAAGAATCTTTTTTACAAATTATTTGTGACGGAAAACATCTTTCACTTGCCACTCTTTTATCTTAGAACGAACTTAGAAGAGAATCAAAAATCGTACACGCTAACTTTTATCTACTCAGTGACTAAGTAAAATTGTATTGCCCTCTATTGCAAATCAAATTTTTAACGTAACTGGAAGTGAGCGAAACAAGGTTATTACTTATAAGACCTGTTTTTCTTCCCCGAAAAATGATTTTTCGGCAAAAATCTGCGTGAAAGAGAATGAGTTAAAATAAAGATCACTGGATTAGCTGAACACCTACTTAAGAAAGATGCAGAGAACTCTACGATTTATCATAGGTGCCACGGAAGAAAACATATTTTAGTTACTAGATAAAGATTGTCGCTGTCGTCGTTGTCCGGAACATCTTTTGCTGGCGAGGATAGTGGATCTAAATGTCAAAGAAGGAAAAATACATACGATTTGACAGTTAAGTACCACACATGTTTCGGACAGCAGAACAAAGGGAACCGAAGCGACAATCTTTATCTGGTAACTAAAATATCTTTTCACGGAAGTATTTGGAATCTTTAATGTGAAAGGAACAACAGTACGGATCGTTTTGGTAGAAAACAAATAAAACATTATGAAGATTGTACAACAAGCCTGGGATTGAATTGCTTATAATGCCGGACTTGCTGTGCGCATTCATGAACGATTGGAATTCAATAGCGCATGCAATCTTCAAAATTGGGGATACTCGAACTTCTTTCTATACTCACTAAATATTTTTTTTCCAGAGCAAATTTTTCATTACATCTGTCAAATCTACAAAAAAATATCCGCTTGAGATTTTTTTCATATGGATGACGGGATCAAGTCTCCTCATATTGAGGCAACAACTCAACATCCGAATTTCCTGAAATTGGAAATGTTGACATTTCTATCAGTGAAGATCATTTAGCATATTTTTAGCTTTGTGCTGTGAAAAAAATGATAAATGATTTGGTCATTATTGGAAGAAGTTGTTCAAATTTTGCGTGGCCACTAAAAACATCTTTAGGAGGGACAAAACACAGTAAATAATAGAGTAAATAAGATTGTCAATAAAAAATAGCTCGCCACATAATGATCATTTGTCTAGACTCTATACTCTAGAGGATCTTAATACGCTATAACAATACTACTTTTAGTTTTCGGTAGAACTGGGAGTATGAACTCTCCCAGGGGTCAAGTCTCTCCACCTTCCCTTACTATAAAGTTTGAGTTTTTATCGGCAAGTCTCCTGCTTGCATGACTGTATACCAATTATATAATTTGTGACGTAGAATACCTTTAATTAGCTACTGACGAAATGCCAATAAGAGCAGCTAGTGAATGGGTGGCTTCCCTCCGTAAAGCTGGTAGATCACTTTTACGTATTGTTTTATTTACGGTGTAAGATCTACCAAACCGAACCCTAGCTTAAACCATTTTTCAAACTAGAGCAATAAGTTGTGGTATTTCAAGGATTTATCGTATTTAGTCCTCTCTACCAATTGCAGTTTTTAAATTAAAAAACCCAGATTAATCCACCTAGCGGTGATGGTGCCTTTCTCGACCTTCGTAAAATGTGTGTGCTTGAAAATAGATGAGCTAGTAGCTAGGAGTAAAAAAGACAAATTTCTTTGTCCGTTCTATGAAAATCAGATTATTTATGGCAAAGATATTGTAGATCCAGTTGAAAACCGAAAATCATATTTTGTCCCATTTCCGGATGTCGCGACTGCATCGCGAGTGGTGCCCGACTATGGCACAGTTGCGCACTACTCGCAATGCAGTTGCAAACATCCGGAAATGCGAAAATGCGATTGTCGCGAAACCTCAGTTCGGTTTTCAGCTTGATCTACAATATGCTAATAAGAATTTCGACATTTTGTTTCCTTTTCCAATCTTTTGACGTACATACCCCTGTTTTATTTTACCTAGTCATATATTTTATGGATATCACTTTTGGATGTAAATTGAACTGAAGCTCCGACTTCACAAAAAGAAAACGAAAATGTCATTCCCATCAAGCGAGCGGAGGGCAATATTTGTTATGATATAAATCTCATGACCGTCTTTCTACCAAACTCCCGTATGAAGAGGAAGGGAAGTGTATCAGTGTGGAAGCATCCGATAGTTCGTTTTCGGAAAGAAATTATAGCCTTTCGGTACAACTTTGTTGCACAAGAAAGGCAAAAAGTATTTTGGCCATAATTTCAAAGGTAATTGTCCAATCTGGCCAACTTTCTAAATAGAACAGGATTCCGCATCTAATGCAATTTGTTGTGAGTAAATCGGTTGAGGGTAAGTCCATTAAAAGTCAGCTCGACTTTTTTACTCGCTTTTTTATAACACACTAGCAGACCCGACGAACTTCGTTTCGCCTAAAATTGATTTATTTTCTGAATAATTCTTGAGTTATGAAGAAATTGATGTTTCATATGTATGGGAGCCCCCCTTTCTAAAGGAGGGAGGGATCTCGAACCATCTTAGGAACCTTCCCTGGCCCCAAAAACCTCTGCATACAAATTTTAACGCCGATCCGTTCAGTAGTTTCGAAATCTATAAGGTTCAGACAGACAGAAATTCATTTTTATGTATATAGATAGTATATTTTGGCCATAATTTCTGTGCCCATGGTCCAAATTTTCAATAGAAAACAATACGACAGGATTCCGAAACTTGTTGGAATTATAGATAGTGGAATATATAGATGAGTGAAGATAAATCCTCTGTCTCCAAACGAACTGTCAAACGTGTCTCCAAACGAGCATGACGTCACGATTTCAATGGAAACGTTAAGGGCTGTGACGTCATATGTGCGTAATGCAGGGCAGAAAAATCGACTCAGCCATGCTTTCGCTCATCTATCTATTCTACTATCTATAGTTGGAATTAAATCGGTTGAGGATAAGTTCCAAAAAGTGAGCTAAACTTTTCGCACTTTTGGTGCGCGCACACACACACACAGAGACATCATCGCAGTTCGTCGAGCTTTTACGTATATAGCACTATGAGTCTCCAGGCCTTCTGTAAAAGTTTGGTTTTGGAGCGAACATACTGCCTTTTCGTATAAAAAGGCAAAAACGGTGTTTCAGCCATAGCCTCCGATCTCATAGTCCGATCTAGCCAATTTTCAATAGAAAACAATGGGACAAGATTCTGCTTCGAATGCAATCTGTTGCGAGCGTCAATAGATGAAGTCTAAGTGCTAAAAAAAGTGAGCTAGACCTTTTCGAACTCTTTTTCACAATAAATAGTAATTTGACCATAACATCTAAGCCCATAGTCCGATCTGGCCAATTTTCAATAAGAAAATATGAGATATTCTGCGTCGAATGCAACTTGTTGTGAGCAAATCGGTTAAGGATATGTGCCCGAAAAATGAGTGACATTTTTTACGCGGTTTTTTCGTATGAACTTGTATTTTGGCCATAACTTTCGATCCCATAGTCCGATCTGGCAAAATTCAAATAGGAAACAATGGGACAGGATTCTGCGTCGAATGCAACTTGTTGCGTGCAAATCGGTTGTGGATAAGTGCCCGAAAAATGAGTGACATTTTTTAGGCGATTTTTTCGTATGATTTTGTATTTTGGTCATAACTTTCGATCCCATAGTCCGATCTGGCCAATTTCAAATAGGAAACAATGGGACAGGATTCTGCGTCGAATGCAACTTGTTGCGAGCAAATCGGTTGAGGGTAAGTGCCCGAAAAATGGTGACATTTTTACGCGATTTTTTCGTATGAATTTGTTTTTTGGCCATAACTTCTGATCCCATAGTCCGATCTGGCCAATTTCAAATAGGAAACAATGGGACAGGATTCTGCGTCGAATGCAACTTGTTGCAAGCAAATCGGTCGAGGATAAGTGCCCGAAAAATGAGTGACATTTTTTACGCGATTTTTTCGTATGAATTTGTATTTTGGCCATAACTTTCGATCCCATAGTCCGATCTGGCCAATTTCAAATAGGAAACAATGGGACAGGATTCTGCGTCGAATGCAACTTGTTGCGAGCAAATCGGTTGAGGATAAGTGCCCGAAAAATGAGTGACATTTTTTGAGTAGTTTTGCGCACACACACATACACACACACATACACACACACACACAGACATCACCTCAATTCGTCGAACTGAGTCGATTGGTATATAACACTATGGGTCTCCGGGCCTTCTATAAAAAGTTTGTTTTTGGAGCGATCATATAGCCTTTACCGTATACTTAGTATACGAGAAAGGCAAAAATAACTTTACTCTCAGACTCAAATTCCTCTCGTTTGAGGCTAAATTGTATGCAGCGGAAACAGATTTTCTAGCAATTAGTTATAAAACCAGGGCCCATCGACCTAGGCTGAACTAACTGCTGGAAAAAGTTCGAGTTAGGGTTCTATGGATGTACTAACTCTTCATGAACTGGTAAACAATGGTAGTTCGAGGAACACACGGAACTTCTTGTTACTGAACAACTTCTCTAGATTGAAATGGTCTTGTAGATAGAGCCAAATCCCGGGGTTGTAGCTTTATCGGTGATATTCTAGAAGCAAGACAAGGATGTGGCTAGGGCTCCGATGCATGGCCAATTAACAGTATTACTGTTCTGTTTTCTCAAGGAAAGATTTGATAAGGGGCGCGCCTTCAATGAGATTGCTCTCTGTGAAGGGTCTAAATAGCGGGACCGTAATTTCATTTCCGCCATGAACAAAGCATCATCAGACGGATACATAAAGCTAAGTTTAAAAAATCTTAGTTAATAGTTTCAATATAGTTGAAAATAGTGACTTTTGGCGAGAAAAAGTGACTTTAGTGACTTGAGGTCGAAAAAAGAGACTTTTTAGTGACTTGCCCAAAAAAAGTGACCAAGTCACTAAAAAGTGACCCGCTGCCAGGCCTGCATATGTGACTAAAATGAGTGAGATTTTGAAAAATGTATTTTGGCCATAACTTCGAAACCCATAGTGCAATTTTGGGCCAATTTTCAATACGAAACAATTGGACAATATTCTACGTCGAATGAAACTTGTTGCGAGTAAATCAGCTAAGAGTAAGTGCCTAAAAAGTGAGTGAGAATTTTTCTTATAAAAAATATATTTTGGCCATAATTTCGAAGCCCATAGTCCGATTGGGCTAATTTTCAATACGAAACAATGGGACAAGATTCCGCGTCGAATGCAACTTGATGCGAACAAATCGGTTACGGATAATTGCCTGAAAAATGAGTGAGACTATTTTGCGCACACACATACACACACACATACACACACATACACACACACACACACACATACACACACACATACACACACACGCACACACAGACATCACCTCAATTCGTCGAGCTGAGTCGATCGGTATATAACACTATGGGTCTCCGGGACTCCTATCAAAAGTTCGTTTTTTGAGCGAACATATAGCCTTTACGTATACTTTGTATACGAGAAAGGCAAAAAGGCAAAAAAATAAACTTTGGCCATATCTGTTTAATACCGATCTGTTTAATTTTCAATACGAAACAATGGAACAAGATTCTGCGTCGAATGCAACTTGTTGCAGGCAAATCGGCTAAAAGTAAGTGCCTAAAAAATGAGTGAGAATTTTTCTTGTCAACAAATGTATTTTGGCCATTACTTCGAATCCCATAGTTCGATTCGACCAATTTTCAATACGTCGAACGAAACTTGTTGCGAGCAAATCGGTTAAGGATAAGTGCCTGAAAAATGAGTGAGAATTTTGTACGTGTTTCTCATGTGAAAAAGTAGATTTTGGCCATAACTTCGAAACCTATAGTCCGATCTGTCCAATTTTCAATACGAAACAATGGGACATGATTCTTCGTTGAATGAAACTTGTTGCGAGTAAATCAGCTAAGAGTAAGTGTCTAAAAAGTAATTGAGATTTTTTGTTGTAAAAAAATATATTTTGGCCATAACTCCGAAGCCCATAGTCCGATTCGGCCAATTTTCAATACGAAACAATGGGACAAGATTTCGCGTCGAATGCAACTTGTTGCGAGCAAATCGGTTAAGCATAAGTGCCTAAAAAATGAGTGAGATTATTTTGCGCACACACATACACACACACATACACACAGACATCACTTCAATTCGTCGAGCTGAGTCGATCGGTATATAACACTATGGGTCTCCGGGACTCCTATAAAAAGTTCGTTTTTGGAGCGAACATATAGCCTTTACGTATACTTTGTATACGAGAAAGGCAAAAATGGTATAATTTTCGATCCCATAGTCCGATATGGCCAATTTTCAATAGGAAACAACGGGACAGGATTCTACGTCGAATGCAACTTGTTGCGAGCAAATCGGTTGAGGATAAGTGTCCGAAAAATGAGTGACATTTTTTACGCGATTTTTTCGCATGAATTTGTATTTTGGCCATAACTCTCGATCCCATGGTTCGATCTGGCCAATTTCAAATAGGAAACAATGGGACAGGATTCTGCGTTGAATGCAACTTGTTGCGAGCAAATCGGTTGAGGATAAGTGCCCGAAAAATGAGTGACATTTTTTACGCGATTTTCCGTATGAATTTGTATTTTGGCCATAACTTTAGATCCCATAGTCCGATCTGGCCAATTTCAAATAGGAAACAATGGGACAGGATTCTGCGTCGAATGCAACTTATTTCGAGCAAATCGGTTGAGGATAAGTAACCGAAAATGGTGACATTTTTACGCGATTTTTCGTGTGAATTTGTAATTTGGCCATAACTTTTGATCCCATAGTTCGATCTGGCCAATTTCAAATAGGAAACAATAGGACAGGATTCTGCGTCGAATGCAATTTGTTGCGAGGAAATCGGTTGAGGATAAGTGCCCGAAAAATGAGTGACATTTTTTACGCGATTTTTTCGTATGAATTTGTATTTTGGCCATAACTTTAGATCCCATAGTCCGATCTGGCCAATTTCAAATAGGAAACAATGGGACAGGATTCTGCGTCGAATGCAACTTATTTCGAGCAAATCGGTTGAGGATAAGTAACCGAAAAATGAGTGACATTTTTTACGCGATTTTTTCGTGTGAATTTGTAATTTGGCCATAACTTTTGATCCCATAGTTCGATCTGGCCAATTTCAAATAGGAAACAATAGGACAGGATTCTGCGTCGAATGCAACTTGTTGCGAGGAAATCGGTTGAGGATAAGTGTCCGAAAAATGAGTGACATTTTTTACGCGATTTTTTCGCATGAATTTGTATTTTGGCCATAATTCTCGATCCCATGGTTCGATCTGGCCAATTTCAAATAGGAAACAATGGGACAGGATTCTGCGTTGAATGCAACTTGTTGCGAGCAAATCGGTTGAGGATAAGTGCCCGAAAAATGAGTGACATTTTTTACGCGATTTTTTCGTATGAATTTGTATTTTGGCCATAACTTTAGATCCCATAGTCCGATCTGGCCAATTTCAAATAGGAAACAATGGGACAGGATTCTGCGTCGAATGCAACTTATTTCGAGCAAATCGGTTGAGGATAAGTAACCGAAAAATAAATGACATTTTTTACGCGATTTTTTCGCATGAATTTGTATTTTGGCCATAATTCTCGATCCCATGGTTCGATCTGGCCAATTTCAAATAGGAAACAATGGGACAGGATTCTGCATTGAATGCAACTTGTTGCGAGCAAATCGGTTGAGGATAAGTGCCCGAAAAATGAGTGACATTTTTTGAGTAGTTTTGCACACACACACATACACACACACACACACACACACACACACACACACACACACACAGACATCACCTCAATTCGTCGAACTGAGTCGATTGGTATATAACACTATGGGTCTCCGGGCCTTCTATAAAAAGTTTGTTTTTGGAGCGATCATATAGCCTTTACCGTATACTTAGTATACGAGAAAGGCAAAAATTGTGGGGTTGTATACAAGACACGACCGCTCGACGTAAAATACGTAAAACCAAATATAGCACACTGAACCAATTTTTCCGCTCTATGTAGAATCCTATCCCACCGGCACTATTGCCTGATTTTCTCAAAATTGCACGCGGCGAACCCTTCATGAAAGGTACCGCCACGCTTTCTGCACCCCGTTTACTTGATTCTTACGGGTGAACAGCATTGCGGTGTATCGTTTGGCGCGGCCGTACCTTTCGACAATCATTCACCGCGTGAAGTTTTGTGCAAGTACCCATTTGGGAACATTACAAACGCCGCACAGCGTATCATATCCAGAAAATCTGACAATACTACCCAGCTTGAGCAGCATCTCTGTGAGGGAGTAGGGACTCCGCTGTCTAGCAGCAGGGCCACCCCATTCATACACCCCAGTTCAACAATTGATAATACCCTAAAAGTAGGCAATTACCAAGGATTGGAACGTGCTGCATAGGAGATGCATGATGCATGAAAGAACTAAATTTTTCAATAGTTTAGCGTTGATATTCAAAAATTTCAATACTACTGGCAAATTGGTGGAGAGTTTGCGAATTGATTGATATATAAATCTTTAAAATCCATTGAAAGACAAAGGACCTATTAATGTTACAAATCTTACATGATTTCGTGACGGTCCGAGTCTTCCCCTGTATCCGAGTCTTCCCCTTAGACGTAGTTTACGTCAAAAAATGCTGGCAAATTAATTCTTTTGTGTAAAATGGTGATTCTGAAAAATCATTATCTTGATAGAAAATTTCACTTGGCAACAACTGACGCCATCCATACGAATACATATTTGCAGCACCTACGACGCCCGCCCGACGCGGTCGTCGTCATTGACATTAGCAGCGCTCAGATTAAATTTTCTTGTAGGAAGTAGGGGGAATGACGGCTTTGGCAGGTTTTGTTCTATTGTCAGGAGGTTTTAGTTGGCCAAATTTTATGAAATTTGGCCACAATATTCTTTGATATGCAAACTTGAGGCGAGATGAATTTTGATCAAAGTAAAACTTAATTGCTTGGTGATGGCAGATTGTTTTCCGTCGGTAGTAGAATCACGAGATCACGATTCAGAGAAAGACATAATTTTAGTAGATAGTCATCCATGCGAATACATTTTTGCAGCTTCTCCGTTTGACGCGCGCTCGTGATTCTACATACATACAGAAAACATACGATGATTCAACTCATCCATGAGTTTTTAGGTGCTGAGTTGGGCTTGATTTGAATCGTCCATGAGTTTTCACCACAACAGACCAAACCACAGGCGTTATCGCTGGAACCGCGCTGGTCCGTTCTCCGTGACATCCAGAATGAAAATGACGCGCGCACGCGAAACATGGGGCTTTTTATACACAGGGAAAACGAAGCAGTCGATCAAAAGGGCCGTACCTTACTGCAATCTGATGTCCGTGTTGGGGATTTATGAACGGAATTGAATTTTTTACCCGTTTTTGAAAAAAATAACATTTTCAATAGTTTAACGTTGATAATCAATAGTATCAATAGAATTGGCAAATTGCTGGGGAGTTTCCGAATCTATTGATAAGCAAATCTCGAAAATCCATCGAAAGATAAAGACGCTATTAGCGTTTGAAATCTATCCTAATTTCGTGACGGTCTGGAATTTGGAAATTTTGGTTTAACACCCTGTATCTGAGTCTTCCCCTTAGACGTAGTTTACGTCAAAAATATGATTGAAAAATTCAATGATTGTTATAATTCGTTACCGTTGACGCTAGTCGCCAATTATTCGTCAGTTATTTAAAAACTTTCAGCATCCATGCCGCTCCAAAATTCTGTTGGCATTAACACTCTCTCAATCCAAAGGAAACTGTAAACTTGGGACACCTGCGGGTGACCTACTAGTACAAAACCTGGTACCAATCCCATAGCTTTCCTCCGACAGGTTTTGTCTAATTCATCACAGACTTTTCCATGATTGGCGTCAAAGAACCTAGAATATATATTTGATCATTTTATTTGAATCCTACGTGGAGTAATATACCGCTATCGAAAATGTGAAAATTTGAGACACATAGATAAACAAATCATAGTTTTAAGGCTACTCTGATGTTGATAAAAAGTAGTTCACAGCATCTGTCATTGTTGAATCACCCCTTGTCGGGTTTATGGCTAGCGTAAAAAGCTGGATAAAGGTAAAATATTTCATAAATAACATATAGAATGATTTGAATATCTGCACGAACACGGATTTCCGGATAAACTGACACGGTTGATCAAAGCGACAATGGATCGGGTGATGTGCGTAGTTCGAGTTTCAGGGGCATTCACCGAGTTTGCATCGGTGGTGACGAAATCGAGGTGGTAGGAGAATTTGTGTACTTGGGCTCACTGGTGACTGCCGAAAATGATACCAGCAGAGAAATTCGGAGACGCATAGTGGCTGAAAATCGAACATACTTTGGACTTCGCAAGACGCTCCGATCGAATAGAGTTCGCCGCCGTACCAAACTGTCAATCTACAAAACGCTCATTAGACCGGTAGTCCTCTACGGACACGAGACCTGGACGATGCTCGTGGAGGACCAACGCGCACTTGGAGTTTTCGAAAGGAAAGTGCTGCGTATCATCTATGGTGGGGTGCATATGGCGGACGATACGTGGAGGAGGCGAATGAACCACGAGTTGCATCAGCTGTTGGGAGGACCATCCATCGTTCACACCGCGAAAATCGGACGACTGCGGTGGGCCGGGCACGTAGCCAGAATGTTGGACAATAACCCGGTGAAAATGGTTCTCGACAACGATCCGACGGGCACAAGAAGGCGAGGTGCGCAGCGGGTAAGGTGGATCGATCAGGTGGAAGATGACTTGCGGACCCTCCGTAGACTGCGTGGTTGGCGGCGTGTAGCCATGGACCGAGCCGAATGGAGAAGACTCTTATATACCGCACAGGCCACTTCGGCCTTAGTCTGAATAAATGAATGAATGATTTGAATATAAAACCTGGTCGAATTTGACTAGTGTTAGTATTATACTCCAATATATAGAGCGAACAGTCGTAATTTTGCAGGCGGATCATAAATGTAACGGAAGTGGTTTTCGATTTATTCCGAATCCGGATAGGTGCAAATTTAGAAACGGTCGAATATCAACGTTGATGCTATTTTTTACTATTTTGGACCAAAAGTTTCATGATATTTCACGAAAATAATATTATAATATGTTTTAGTTAAGTTATACGAGATACGGATTCCAGGCAAGAAACATATGGAGCTGTTGTAAGTACAGTCGACTCTCCACATCTCGATGTTCTATATCTCGATATCAAATTTTGCGGCTACTAGACCATCTTTGGACAATAACAAACACATCAACAACAGGAAACGACATTTGTTTTGTTGTCGTTTTTCATAGCAACGAGCTTTTTTGGATCTAGTACCCATTTCAATTTTCCTTCCATTCCTCGATCTCTCCCTGTCTCGATGGTCCCTTCAATATCGAGATGTAGAGAGGCGACTGTAAATACATTTTAATCGTCCTCTGGGTTCTCACTTGTTTGTCAATGCATTTGTTTCTTCTTTTATCTCGTTCCAGAGGGCGAGTAATGGCGCTCGAACCTATAGGCTTACACATACACTGATGGTTTATAAGTATTCGTCATGATTTTAAAATAATCTGCGTGAAATCACGTGGATACTGTTGTCCATCAGCGTATAAGCCAGGGCACTAGACTAAAAACTGTGTCCCATCCCAAGACGCTGAGGACCCAAGGGGTGAAAATATGAAAAATTATAAACGGAGCGGTTGGTACGAGATGTCCCCGTTCTAGGGTTTAATTGTGGAATCAAGTTAAGAATTGATTCTCACAGGTATTTTCAACAACGCTGCACAGTAGGCCTGGCCGCTTTTATGTTTGAAATACATTTATGATGTACTTCAAACATAAATATTGACAAGAAACGAGATAGATGTCGTCGAATCTATCACTTTCCAGGATTCTTTCACGAAGCTGTGTATGTGTAGACTAGACTAGACTGGACTAGATAAATCTATCACAGCCATTAGATTTGGATCAATGTAGTGAATGGAGAACAATAAATTTTGAGATTTTGTCAAATACAATGAAATCCAAACAATTTAAATCCAACCCAAATTCAATCCAAATCCAATAAAAATCCAAGCCACATTCAATCCAATTCCATTCAACATCCAATCATAATCCAATCTAAATCCAATCCAAATCAATTCCACATTCAATCCAAATCCGTTCCACATCCATTCCAAATCCAATCCAATGAAAATCTAATCCAAATCCGATCCAAATCCTATTTAAATCCGTTCTAAATTCAAATCATTTCCAATACATTTAAAGTAATATAATGATGGAATATGAAGCAATTCATAACGGTTTGTTCAATTTAACGCTAACTAATTTTTATCTAAATTCTAAAAGCCAATGTGGGAAGGTCGCAAGCAATATGCGATTTTGCTAGGTGGGTCGCATGTACAAGTAGTTTGGGAACATCTGGCCAAGGATATGATATTCATCTAAAAAATATATTGCAAACCACAAACAATTTTCTAGCGGTCTCCCACGCTTTGTGATTTTTCAAACCACAATCCATTTTCCAGCGGTCTTCCAGACGCGCTTTGTGGTTTTCCAAACCACAAACCATTTTCCAGCTCTTCCAGGTGCGCTTTGTGATTTTTCAAACCACAATCCATTTTCCAGCGGTCTTCCAGGTGCGCTTTGTGATTTTCCAAACCACAATCCATTTTACAGCGGTCTTCCAAACACGCTTTGTGATTTTCCAAACCACAATCCATTTTCCTGCGGTCTTCCAGACGCGCTTTGTGATTTTCCAAACCACAAACCATTTTCCAGCTCTTCCAGGCACGCTTTTGATTTTCCATACCACAATCCATTTTCCAGCGGTCTTCCTGACGCGCTTTGTGATTTTCTAAACCACAAACCATTTTCCAGCTCTTCCAGGCACGCTTTGTGATTTTCCATTTTCCAGCGGTCGTCCAGGCACGCTTTGTGATTTTTTTTTAATCGCAATCCATTTTCCAACGGTCTTCCGGACGCGCTTTGTGATTTTCTAAACCACAAACCATTTTCCAGCTCTTCCAGGAACGCTTTTGATTTTCCATACCACAATCCATTTTCCAGCAGTCTTCCAGACGCGCTTTGTGATTTTCTAAACCACAAACCATTTTCCTGCGGTCGTCCAAACACGCTTTGTGATTTTCCAAATCACAATCCATTGTACAGCGGTCTTGAAACACCCTCTTTATGATTATTCAAACCACAATCCATTTTGCAGCTGTCTTCCAGACACGCTTTGTGATTTTCTAAACCATTTTCGTTTAAATCTATGATTGAAGATTATGATTAATGATTAATTCATTTTTGGCAATGATTAATGGTTATGATTAACGATTAAATTAATTTTTGACTGTGAATTACGATTATGATTAATGAATTAGACGTTTGGAGTATGATTAACGATTACGGATCATGATTGAATATTGACACAATATGTTTATGATTAATGATTAACGATCAATATGATTAATGATTTTATGAATAATCAAATTGAATGATTTGCATAGTGATCAATAATCATGTAATCTTTCTCTAAGGATACTAAATTGAATTATTAAAAGGTATAAAAGTTGTATGATTATGATGAGAGATTAATGAATAAAAGCTATGTATATGCAATGATTAAGATTGATGATTTATCAATAAACTCAAGACAATTATGGATATGATTAGTGATCAATGATTGAATATTATATTATATTATTACGATTAATGAATAATGATTAAATCGTATTTTTTGTATGATTATGATTAATGAATAATGACATTACAACCCATTACTCATCAGTCATGATGTCATGATTAAATCTATGATTAATCATTATGGCTCTGAGAAGATTCACCTAAGGTTTCTTCAAAAATCTTCTCAGGAATTTGTTAACGATTTCCTCCAGTTATTTTTCTTCAGGAATTTCTTTTAAAGTTCCTCCAGGAGGGTGTGTAATTCCAAGTGAGAATACTAGCAAAAATCTTGAATTATGCCTTCCTTAGTCTGGCGGCTACAACGCACGTTGTAGTATTTTTGCAATTCCCTGTGCCTATGAGCGTAATCGTGGTTGTTTTATGACACTGTAATGCAAAAATGGTGAATCTATTTAGAAACCTCGTAGTTAAAACCTGTGGAAGTGCTTAATGATCATAAAGGACATTTTCTATGAGTTTCTAATCCAGAAATTTTAAGACAGGTATTATTTATTCCTCAGAAATTTTAGATAAGGGAATTACTAAACCCTCTATATGAGGAATTCTTGGAATTAATTTAAAATCTGGGAGAATAAACTCTCCCACTCCTAGAATTCTTGGATAAGAATTTCACATGAATTCTTGTAGAAGGAACTTCCCAGAGTTTATGAAGCAGAAAATCTCCAAACATCATGTAGCAAGAATACGCCATATTTATTGTATAAAGACTAAAGAGTTCTCATTATTCCTTAAGTATATATCGACAATATCTTAGGGGAAGATTTCCTGAGAATTTATGAAAAAAGAATACCTATGTTGAGGTGGGTGAGAGGGCAGCAGTTCTTTTATTTTGGTGGAATAAATCCTTATTTTCACTGCGATCAGTTATTAGATCTATGAGAGCAAAAATTCCCCTTATTCCTGATGAGATTTCCCCAGAATTTCTGGAGATGGAAGAACCCAGAATGATTGGAAAAACAGTTTTCAAATCCCTGAATTCATGGAGCAGGAATTTTTACTTGTTCAGAATTCAAGAAAATTGGCATGGAGGAAAAATTCTCAATAATATCTGAAGGGATAAATCCTCGGAACTTCTGGCCCCAGAATTCATAGGGAAGGAATAACCCTTGTTATATGAGTTTTCCTGTATTCCTGGAGAAGGAATTTCGCAGAAATTCTGGTGGAAGATTTTCTAAGAATTTAAGGAAAAGGAAGTCTAAAGAATTGTCCAAAATTCTTGGAAAAGCGCGGGCGGTCGCGCTGCAGCAAGTGACCCGGCAGAACGTTGAACGCTATAGACGGAAGCGGAGACAGCAGATCCGCCTTTTTCAGGAGAATAAACGCCGCCTGGAAGAAGCGAAGATAGAGGAGATGGAACAGCTAGTCCATTCTCAAGAAACACGCAAGTTCTATCAGAAGCTCAACGCATCCCGCGAAGGCTTCGTGTCGCGAGCCGAGATGTGTAGGGATAAGGATGGGAGCATCTTGACGGACGAACGTGTGGTGATCGAAAGGTGGAAGCAGCACTACGAGGAACATTTGAATGGCACCGAGAGTGCAGGCCATCCAACAGCTAAAGACCAATAAAGCACCTGGTAAGGATGGTATCGGAGCTAAGCTCATCAAGATGGGCCTGAAAAGCTGGCCACTTGCCTGCACAAACTGATAGTCAGAATCTGGGAAACTGAGCAGCTATCGGAGGAGTGGAAGGAGGTGTCATATGCCCCATCTACAAGACAGGAGATAAGCTGGAGTGTGAGAAATTTCGAGTGATCACCATCCTTAATGCCGCCTACAAAGTGATATCCCAGATTATCTTCCGTCGTCTATCACCAATAGCTTCGTTGACGGCCGCTCGACAACGGACCAGATCTTTACTGTACGGCAAATCCTTTAAAAATGCCGTGAACACCAGGTCCCAACGCACACTCTGTTCATCGATTTCAACGCTGCATACAACAGTATAGACCGCGTATAGAGCTATGGAAAATTATGGACGTGAACAGCTTCCATGGGAAGCTTACCAGACTGATCAAAGCAACGGTGGATGGTGTACAAAACTGTGTGAAGATTTCGGGTGAACACGTTCGAATCGCGCCGGGAACTAAGACAAGGTGATAAACTTTCGTGCTTGTTGTTCAACATTGCGCTAGAAAGTGTCTTGTGAAGAGCCGGGGTATGATTTTCAACAGATCCAGTCAATTTATTTGTTTCGCGAATGACATGGACATTGTCAGCCGAATATTTTCGATGGTGGCAAAACTGTACACCCGTCTGAAACGTGAAGCAAAAAAAGTTGAACTGGTGGTGAAAGCATCAAAGGAGTAATTCTCGCTGAAACCGGGCCACTATTTGCACGAGGTTCTTAAAAATGCCTAAATTTATATTCTTTCGAAAGCTTTCGACGAGTATATTAAAGATCCGAGTTGAATTCATCAGAAATATGAACCTCTCGTTAGTTATACACGAAATCATTTTAATGGACCCCTCGATTTTTGTCAATTCTTGGCTCACCAAAACTGTCATAACTCCAACATTTCTCAACCGATCATAGAGATCAGCATATCGTTGGAAAGAGGAAGAGTGTATCCTCAATTTGCAATAATAAAAATATAAGTAGCCATATTGAATTTGGCCGCCATATTGGATTTCTTTTTAAAAACTATTTTTCCGCCAGGTTTGCAACCACCAATTTAGAATATTAATACATCGATGGAAAGCTTAGCTTATATTGTGTATTGTGTCCGAAAATCTCAGGTGTATGTTTTTTCTATCAAAAGTTATGTACGATTTACCAATACCAAAATTATTGAATTATTTAATACAATAACTTCAATACGGCTCCGTTATGCTCAAAACTTTTGAGCCCTTCAAATAAAATACTGTTGTAGACATGCTTTTCATTTTTGAAACATATTTGGCTTAGAATAGTGTATGAAATCAAGGAACTGACGTCGTAGTACCATATTAACCATAAAAATAATGTTCGTTGGTCAGATGGCCCTTCAAAATATAATTTTGTAAATCATATATAACTTTTGATAGAAAAAACATACATCTGAGATTTTTTGACACAATGCACAATATAAGCTAAGCTTTCCATAGATGTATTAATATTCAAAATCGGTGGTTGCGAACCTGGCGGAAAAATAGTTTTTAAAAAGAAATCCAATATGGCGGCCAAATTCAATATGGCTGCTTATATTTTTATTATTGCAAATTGAGTATACACTCTTCCTCTTTCCAATGATATGCTGATCTCTATGATCGGTTGAGAAATGTTGGAGTTATGACAGTTTTGGTGAGTCAAGAATTGACAAAAATCGAGGGGTCCATTAAAATGATTTCGTGTATAACTAACGAGGGGTTCATATTTCTGAAGAATTTAACTCGGATCCTTTATATACTCGCCGAAAGCTCTCAAAAGAATATAAATTTAGGCTTTTTTAAGAACCTCGTGCAATTAGTGGCCCGGTTTCAGCGAGAATTACTCAAAGACAAAGTACATGCTTGTGGGCGGCGCCGAGCGCGACAGGGCCCGCCTGGGAAGCAGTGTTACGATAGACGGGGATACTTTCGAGGTGATTGATGAATTCGTCTACCTTGGATTCATGGTAACGGCTGATAACAATATTAATTGTGAAATACGAAGGCGCATCATCTGTGGAAGTCGGGCTTTCATAGTTGACGTAACAACCATTTGAAATTACTGCAAATTTGACTAAGTTATCATTTACTGTTGCAATATGCATCGACACGTTGCATGTTTCAAACCTTATTGAACTGTTTATGGGTTAAAATGTATTGAATGTTCGATGTTTGTGCTCGAATCATCCCAAATACATGCGAAAGTGCAATGGTTGGTACGTCTACTATGTAATCATGGGTAGGGTAGTCCTCTACGGACATGAAATATGGACAATGCTCGAGGAGGACTTGCCACCACTCGGAGTATTTGAGAGACGGGTGCTTAGGACGTGGCATAGACAGATCTCGATTATTGGAGAGCGCATTGCTTCCATCCAAGATATAGTAATTAGTCCCAAATCAATATCTGTGGTAACGGATGAAAGTGATGCTACTGTCATACAATAGTTCAGACTTGTACCTTCTACGAATTTATGCAAATTGCTCAATACTAATGCTAAATGTACGTTAAAACGGTTCGGTATTCTTGTTTATATACATCGTAAAGCTTAAGGGGTGCATATCAGACTGTTCTCCCCTACTCCTTCATCGTCCTCTACTATAACTATGGGGGGCCTAGCAATACTGGAGCTGAGTGATTGATTGCCATATTGGAAGATATTGTTGTATCGACGACTGTGTTGGAGTTGGCTTCACCGGACGACTGTGCGCTCTACCCGAAGAGGAACGACAACCTCGATAGCAGAAGTTGGTATGAACTTGCCTTGCATAAGAGGTAAAATACCAAAAAAGCATAGCATAAGCGTAGCATAAGCATAGCATAAGCATAGCATAAGCATAGCATAAGCATAGCATAAGCATAGCATAAGCATAGCATAAGCATAGCATAAGCATAGCATAAGCATAGCATAAGCATAGCATAAGCATAGCATAAGCATAGCATAAGCATAGCATAAGCATAGCATAAGCATAGCATAAGCATAGCATAAGCATAGCATAAGCATAGCATAAGCATAGCATAAGCATAGCATAAGCATAGCATAAGCATAGCATAAGCATAGCATAAGCATAGCATAAGCATAGCATAAGCATAGCATAAGCATAGCATAAGCATAGCATAAGCATAGCATAAGCATAGCATAAGCATAGCAGCATAGCATAAGCATAGCATAAGCATAGCATAAGCATAGCATAAGCATAGCATAAGCATAGCATAAGCATAGCATAAGCATAGCATAAGCATAGCATAAGCATAGCATAAGCATAGCATAAGCATAGCATAAGCATAGCATAAGCATAGCATAAGCATAGCATAAGCATAGCATAAGCATAGCATAAGCATAGCATAAGCATAGCATAAGCATAGCATAAGCATAGCATAAGCATAGCATAAGCACCACGATTTCTTCACCTAGTTAAGGTCATCATTCCTGAACACTCAGGGCCATCATTGCCCATCTCCTTTCGACAGCTCTTTCGTATGACTTGTTGCATGGTTTGCTCGTTTCGAGTCGAGATGCGCAATGCCACCTCAGATTTAAATAGTTCCTTCGGGGCAGTTGCATTAAAGCGAGACAAAATTGTCGACAGAAAATGTCAATTGAACAGAATTCTACAACTCAGCAACACTGAGTGCACTGTTGTTCGATGCTCTCTCATGCTCACAGTACGAGTTTTCCCTCTCAACAAACTCAAGAAACCCTTTGGTTGGCGAGCATAAACCAGCATCGATTGATCTCTGTTTTTCTTTCATTTCGTTTAGTCCTGCTGTCCTTCCACCTACTCACTGACTAGACGTGCGTTCAGCAGCCTTCAACAGCTGTTGGTTAGTTGAGACGTTGTTGCTTTTTATGTGCTGACGACATGCTCTCTGCCAGAAACATGTGAGAATAAAAAAGCATAATGCTTCTATGCTACCGATCGCCGCGACCCAACCTTGCGCTCACCATTCGGCTCTCCGAATCTCACTCCCTCTTTCGTGGGGCGCACCATCATCAGACGCAATGTGCCGGCACCGGTTCTTTTGACGGCGTGCTGAACTTGTGCAGCAGTTTAGTTCGGTTGCAACCGTCGACCGGTTTAGTTTGCCGCTGTCCGTCCATACGTTCGTTGGCGCGCTTCCAGTACACCAGTCGATCGTTGTTTCAGTTTATGTATAGGATCATCAGTATTTGCTTTCTGCTGTCCCGGGTTCTTTATGCGTTGTTTGCGCGCTTTGCATACAATGGAATTATTCTTGGTGTGGTGATTTATGGTCAAATTATGCGCTTTTCGCGAGACGGCTGGATTGTGCGTCGCCAGAAGTGCTCTTCCCCATGTGAATGTGAGTGGAAATCGACACAAACCGATGTTTGTTGGATGATGTTCGCTGTTCCTTTTTTGTACGAGAAATTGTGATTGTGCGTATATTGATGCTTTGAAAGGAAAAAAATGCAGCATAGTGCCGATGAAAAGATGCGGGAAAGTGTGTGGCCTGCATATTAAAAAAAAATTGAGAAGAGAAAATTATTCAAAATTAAACACACATTCGTTCATAATTCGTGCCCTCGACAAAGGAAGTGGTGAGACGATACTCTCCCTATGGTGTTAACGCCAGATCACGCACTGTGTGTCTAGAATTTTGGAAAAGACACAAGAGTTTGTAGAACCGCTGGGAAAGCGATGGGAAAAGGAATCCGATATTAGTGAGCATAGATAACAGCTCGACATATGTTTTGTGTCGCTTTACAATTTCAGAGTAATCGCTTTTGTCTGGAGCTAAATTGAGTGTATTTCGGAGTTGCAACCAGAAGAAAGTTGAACATGAGAAGCGTGAAGCTGCTAAGAATATCGGGTTAAAGAAACGACATTTTCAAATCAGTGAATTGCGGACTAACTTTTTGCGACTTTTATGGATAATATCGAACGACAACGACCACGGCGAATTCTATATTAAGTCAGAAGAGTCACTACGAGTGCGACACATGCTGGATAGACGGTAAGATGTACTCCCTATTTTGACTGAATGCGTAATACCTGGGTGTAGAACACAGTTTTGTTTTTCGCGATGATTTGGGAGTGGGCAGAAATATGCTTGTGGTATGACCCTTGGGATTTGTTGCCGTGTCATGTGATAATAATTTTAGAAATTGTTAAGTAATTTGATGGTTGAATTTAGGAGCGGTACGCATATGACGTGTGTCGGGTTTCTCTTTTTTCATTAAATAATTGAACTAACAAGTTGACATCATTATTCTCATATCAGGACTTTTGCTGGGTTTCTAAGTTTCAAACAGTAATTATTGTGAATATAACAAAATTAACTCTATGATACATTCGTTAATAAAGTTGACGCGGATACATTCATGCAGAAAATCTTTGTAACTAATTTTTCAAATGGTTCTCAGTAGTCAACCGATTTTCTCAGATTTTTTACCAACCTCTTAGCCATCTCTTCCGAATTCTGAACATTACAAAATATTGTGTCTAGCGGTGTTAAATGTTTCGCTAGAGCTGTGGGAGTAAAGCAACGGATTTAGAAAAAATCTTTTTTAGTGATATAAGCACTCACATTTCATTACCGAAAATGATGTCTATCCATCTAATGATGATGGAAATATTTAAATAACACATGAAAGACATCACCTGGAACATTAGATCAAACTTTTAGCATCCCTATTATGAATACTCGCTTAACTTTTCAAAAGGTCCTAAGTAACATTTTTTTCATGAATTATTTTGAATAGCGCAATCAACAGAACAACATGAAAGCTTTTGATTGCAGTACTCAAATTAATTCATGAAAAAAATGTTACTTAGGACCTTTTGAAAAGTTAAGCGAGAATACAGTGACAATTCGTTGCTTGATAGAACCACCTCAGACTACAAGGTGTATGAAATTACGGAAAAATAATTAGAAGCATCTAGTGTTCGGTGAATTCGTAAATGTAAATGTAAATGTAAACAAAACAGAAAACATGGTATGGTAATAAACTATGATGTTCTAGGATCTTCAAATTGTCATGGAGTCCGAATCAAACACGACTACCATGATATACCTAGGATATACCCAGCCGCGGTATGAACCAAATTATGTCTTCCGAGTATTTGAATATCGTTTGTTTTTCAAACTCACGCATTTGGGATGTTGTCAAATCTCCAAATTATTTTGGATTTTGGGTCGAATTGGAGATCTTAGAATACTATAGATTATTATCATACATGTTTCCTGTTTAGTTTACATTAAATTTAACGATTTCACCGAAGACAACATGCTTTTAATTATTTCTCCGTAATTTCTTACACCCTGTAGTCTGAGGTGGTTCTATCAAGCACCGAATTATCACTGTATGCATAATACTTACTTGATACTTGATGGGCTACAGCTCTTCGATGAACCTACGCCGAATATAGTATCCTTCTCCGCTGGACTCGATCCTGGGTCAATCGCTTCCAGGCGCCCTGAACGTGAAGCGTTCTCAGGTCCTCTTCAACTGCACAAAGCCATCGTCTACGCGGCCTTCCACGAAGCCTGCGACCTGTTGGCAGCTGTTGGAATCAGGACACATCGAAGAAGAGGACATAATGGTATCATTCGACGTAGCGGCATTGTTCCCTAGCGTTCCAGTGAAAGATGCTCTGAATCTTCTAGAGGATTGGCTGCTAACACAAAGGACGGAAACAACATGGCGAGGAAAGGTGAAGATGTACCTAAATCTGGCAAGGCTATGCATGACGGAGAACTACTTCACATTTCGTGGCAACTACTACAAACAGACGAAAGGAGCACCGATGGGAAATCCGCTATCACTGTGCGAACTGTTCATGGCGAATCTGGAGAACAACCTACAAGAACAAGGAATACTACCCCAGAAGTGGTGGAGATACGTCGACGACATTTTCAGCATCATCAACCGAAAGGATCTACCCAGGATTTTGGAAGCGATAAACAACGTGCATAAGGACATCAAATTTACCTTCGAAGAGGAAAAAGAAGGTAAACTACCTTTCTTGGATCTACTAGTCATCAGGGAAGCAAATACAACATTGAGCCTCGAAATCTACAGGAAGCCCACGAACACCATGAGAGTCATCCCATATACATCGAACCATTCTTACCAACATAAAATGGCAGCATTTCATCACATGATCCACAGGATGCAGACGATACCCCTGAGCGAAGAAGGAAAAACGAAGGAACTACAATACATCTTGGAAACAGCGAAGATCAACGGATACCAGGAGAGGACTATACGAGCGATCATCAACAAGAAGGAAAGGACCCTACGACGGAATGGACATACAACGCTGACACCGATAGAGGAGCCGCTGAAAAGAGTTTCGGTCCCATATGATAAACACATCACCAACCAGCTACGCCCTCGACTAAGGAAATTCGGCATCGATCTAGTATTCTCCAGTAGAAGCAACCAACTCAAGTTTCTATTGGGTTCAACGAAGGATAAAGTAGAAATGTTGAATAAGGCAGGCGTTTATAAGATAAGTTGTTCCCAATGTGTAAAAATCTATGTAGGCCAAACAAAAAGATCATTAGATATAAGGTTCAAGGAACATATGGCGGAAGTGAGTAAGGCGAAAAGAGAAAACGATAAGGGATTACATTACGAATTTAGATCAAAGGTAGCAGAGCATGTGTATAAGGAAAATCACCCAATTACGGCATCAAATATTAAAATCTTAAGAAATGTCTCTTCCCCATGGAAACTCGATGTTGCTGAGAGTTTGGAAATCCACCGACAGGTACAAACAGCGCTGTTGAATAAGGATCAGGGAAATGGCAGCTCTTGGCTCTTCAAGTTTCTACCTAAACAATAAAGTAATTTACTGTATAGGTAAATAAAGTAGGCAAATAAGATTAGATTAGGTACCTAGCGTAGTATAAATAGTGTAAGTTGCGATTGTTTTCTTCAAGTCGAGTCAAGTACAAGACATTGAAGACGACCTCACAGTTGTGGTCGAAATACGTATCTGCAAAGATAACGAAAATTAACTGGTGGAATTAAATGGACAGTACTTAATTCGTCTTAGACGGTTGAGCTTTTATGCTCATTTCAAATTCTAACAGTTACCTGCTAGAACTAATCAAGTTGTAGGTATAGGGATAGAAGATGGAAACAGTATGAAAGCCCATTTCCAGTTCTAGCGATTGCTAGAACATGAAGAAATGGAACGGGCCTGGGATTGAACCCACGACCTCCTGCGTATGAGGCAGAAGCGGTAGCCATATGACCACCAAGCCCGTTTGTAAGTATATCATCAAAATCGCATTATCCAAAATCCGTTGATTTACTTGCTCCTAGCTCCCTTCATACGGGAGCTTGGCAGAAGGAAGGTCGTGCGATATGTGCCATCACAAATATTGCCCTCCGCTCGCTTTCAAATCGACTTCTATAAAAACATTCTTCATGCCTGCCGTATCCTAACGGAACTATCAATTCTATATTTTCGCCTCTAATGCTATCATGAACATGTACGTCCAAGTTTGGAAGATGATATTAGCATTTCCATATCAAAACATTCAAGTTTTACGAGAGAATCCATGAAGGAGTACTCAAATGAGCTGTTCCGAAAATTTAGGAGCTGGAGGAGTTCACGAAAAAATATCTGTAGGATTTTTTAGAAAAAAAAACTTGGAGGAATTTCTAAATATATTTCAGGAGAAATTTCCGAATAAATTTTCAACGAAATTTACAAAAAAACAGCCTGAATAGGTTTTCGGAAAGAATTTTTTAACGAGTTCCTGAAGGAATTGTTGGATAAATTTCCTGAATAATGTTTTAAGAAAAATTGGAACTTTAATATGAAATTTTGAATAGAAACTCCTTCAAAAATATCTGAAGGAATTCTTTATGGGAATTCTTCTAGGAATATATCCAGGAATTCCTTTGAAAATCCGGACAGTAGTAAGACAAAACACCGAATTAGGACTTCATGCCAGAAAGAGAAACCTCATCATACTTCTTCGGATATTCTCAAGAATTCCTTAAGAATTTACTTCAGGAGTTGCTTCGAAAATTTCTCCAGTATTCATCCAAGTGATACATGAATTTATCCAAAAGTTCGTTCGGAAAGTCCTCCACACATTTTTTCGTAAAACACACCCCTATGAATTATTTCAGTTAGTCATCAAGGATTTTTTTCAGGCATACCTAAGATCCTCCAGGAATTCCATCGGAAAATCCACCAGTGATTCATTACTAAATTGCTTGAGGTTTTTTTTTCAAAAATTCTCCGCAAATAAATCTAGAAATACCTTCAGAAATTCCTTTAGAATTTTTTTGAAAGTTTCTTTAAAACATTGTTTAAATTTTTTTTCGGAAACTCATTCGGAATTCCCTTCAGCAAGTTCTTTAGCAAATAAAAAAAAATCTTACAGATGTTCCAATCCCTTAGCTCCCGTAATTCTGCAGGAATTCCTTTTAGGAATTTCCGAACGAATTTCTTAGGGATGTTCGAAGGAACTCCTGAAGTAATAAACGATTTTTTTGAATTTTTCTGTACATTCCACCAAAACTTCCTTCGGAGTTTGCTCCAGAGATTCCTCCGGAAAATTCTCAGGAAATTACTTAAGAGATAGATCTAGATCTTTTTTTTTTGTTCGGGATGAACCATTGCATTGAACTTTTGTAGTATACCCGTGTCATTTGTTTAGTGCATGTCTTTCTGCTCCATTTCTATTGAGAAGAAATGAAGTAGTCGTTCTTTATTCAGCTATTTCTAAAACCTAATGTGAGGCATTCGAGAAATGGATTAAGGTACACTGGGGGAAGTGGAAAAAGGTGGTAAGTGGAAAAATCGACTCGAAAATTGGAACTGTACATACTTTACAGTTTTTACCACATCATAACATTATGTAAGAATATACTTTGATGCTCACACTAATACTGTGTTGAAATTTGTATAACACATACACTAACACGGTTAACGCATGAACTGTAATTTTAGGTTTCGCGAAAAGTTGATTTTTGCATTTATAAAATCAATTCTTATTTACACCAATTGTACCTTTTTCAAGTGAATTTATATCACAGGTGACCATTACAATATAATTAAACTAATCCCATTCAATTGGTAGTGGTTTGTACCAAGAAAGGAAATAATTCAAAGATTTTACACTTACCCCAGGTATGAAACACTGCCCAGTGGATAATGTTCTAATTACGCAATTTTTGTCTTCCCTCCAGGGTTTATTTCGATAGCTGTGAATCTTAATATGTTCCTTCTTTGTTATCATTGTGATTTCAGTGGTGATTGGACTAATATAAAGTAGAAAATTCCTGATTAATCCACCTATCGGTATTGATGCCTTTCACATGTTTTACATATTAGAAAATGTATAAGAAAGTTAAAAATAGCACTGATAGGTAAATATACTCTATAAATCACATTAATTTTTATTCATTTCAAGTTTCGCCGTTGAATGCAATTTTTCGCGAACAAATTGGTTAAGGATAAGTGCTCAAGAATAGCTGATAATTTTGTATGTGCTTTGCGCACACACATACATACAAATACGCACATACAGACATCATCTCAGTTCGTTAAACTAAGTTGATTAGTTTATAACCCTGTAAGTCCTATTTTTCCTTTAAAAAAATCATCTTTGGGGCGAACATATAGATTTAACGTACACTTAGTGTTCGAGAAGGCAAAACCAGCCCTCCTCTAGCTATTACGAGAATTCCTTGAGGATCTATTTCGTTAAGGTAGTAAAAATATTCCACAAACGATACTCAGAGCAATTATCGTATTGATTTTAGTAATATAACTACTCATCACTATTGAAGGTCAAGGTAACATGGGTTTTCCACTTACCCCATCCCACTAGGGTAAGTGGAAAAACAACTCCTAATTTTAAAATATATTTCCATAAATTTCAAGCGACCAAAATGGTATGAATTACCGCACAGTTGGTGCAAAATTGACTGTTTTTGATAGCCCATTTTGATTGAACGCATTTAGATCATTTAAACTGGTTTTACACTAATTCAAACAGGCAGTATCGATTTTTCCTTTTCCACTTCCCCCAGTGTACCTTATACCAACTAACTATCAAAGGCGAGCCATTTCGGCATCAAGAACAAGTGGGATAATACTGATTTTGACCATGCATCGGTACTGAAGTATAAACATATTTATGCTTCTTCTTATGAGTTCCAAATTCGTTTATGTACAGAGATCTGATATAATTGCGTTTGGCATTACACACAGAGCTCTAATCAGTCAGAGGTTTTAGCAGATCCACCAAATTTGTATCCGCTTCTTTCCTAATTAATCAGCGCTCTGGAGCTTGAAGATTCATGTCGTCGGCTTCGAAACCAGCCTATAATTGAGTTACGTTTTTATAATTTACTCCATTGACTCCATCCAAAAGGTGCAAAAGATGGGTCATCTAAAAGCAAATTATATTCGTTCCATACTCTTCCGACCATCACTCATAAGTATTAAAAAGAATAGTAAGAACCAGGGTTGAAATATGTCAAAGTCAATGCAGTGAAGCAGCATTAAGAATTTCTTGGTCCAATTTCCTACGGGATATTCGGCAATGTCTGCGGAAAATGTATCAGGGAAACTTCCGAAATTCCCTTAGGAGAATTCTTCCAGAAATTTCTTTTGGAAATTACTCTAGAAATTCCTGCGGAAATTGATTTAGGAATTCTTTCGAATTTTTTTAAGAGATACCTTCAGCAATTACTTTAAAAATATTTTAAAGAATTTCTCCCAGTACTTCCTCAGTGTATCCCTTCGGATTTTTTCCTTCGGACATTCCTCCGGTAATTTAATTACATATTCAAATATTCAGAAAAATAATTCAGAAATTCTTTTAAGTATCATTCGGAAATTACTATTCGTTCTTTCGGAAATTTCATCTGGAAATTCCTTTGGAATTTCCGTTAGAAACTCTTCCGAAAATTCCTTAGGTATTTTCTATTTCATTCTTAAATAAATTTCCTGAAAAAAATCTTCCAACAAAATTTCCAGAATAATTACTGCAGGAATTTCGGGAGAAATTCCGTGTGGCTTTACGAAAAAGATTTCCGAAGAATTTTCTGGATATAGTTTCTTAAGAATTTCCAGTTAAATTTACAAAGGAGGAATTCCTGAACGAATGTCGGCATTCCTGGTGTAGTTTTCGTAATTATTCTTGGAATTAATTCTTGAAGGAGTTCTTAAGAGCATGTCTGAAGAATTTCCTAAAACATATCCCGAAGAAATTCCTAAATCAATTTTAGAACGAATTCCTAAAGGAATTTCCAAAGAAATTGTTAAAGAAATTTCCGAAGGATTTCTCCTAAAACAATTTTCGAAGGTATTCTTAAAACAATTTCTGTAGATATTCCTGAAAGAATATCCGAAGGATTTCCCTTAGGAATTTCCGAAGAAATTTTCAAAGGAATTTTAAAGTAATTCTTGAAGAAATTTCCAAAAGAATGTCTAAAAAAATTTCCGAAGAATTCCTATAAGATTTCGTAATGGATTTTCCGAAGAAGTTTTCGGAATTTTCTTGGAACTCCTTCTTTGAATTTCCAAACGAATTTCTAGATATATCTCCGAAGTTATTTGCAATGGATTTTCGGGGGAAATTCATAAATGAATTTCCGAAAGAGTTTATTTATTGCTTTGAAATTAATGCCTCCAATTTGACGCCAAAGTTTAAATGAACCAATTAGGCCAAAAATGATGGTGCTCCACCATCACCAGAACTCTGGCGCCATCAGTGGCGACTGTAGTAAATTTTTATCGCCATTACTAGTCCATTACTAGCACTCACTCCCTAGATTCACGTCGTTCATTGAGCACACTAAGGGATCTTGTCTAGACCGCATCGTGCTTTCGTGCTGTGCGGTTCTTTCTCTCTTTGCGGAAGGAAGTTTTTAATACTACCCGAAGCTATTTTAATTTCAACGATGCTTCTTAGCGCTATTTGTACCCACTGATCCCGTTACGATCTTTGCAGGGACCCGCGCCTTCGTTTTACGTTGGACCCGTTTGCGGAAGTAAAATTCCGACAAGCGGTGGTAATCCTGCAGGGACACCGTTCTGGGAAAAAAACCTCTTAGAAGGTCACGTCTCCACGCTCAGCCATGAGCATTAATAAAAACAAGAGGAAGGGGGAGTCTCTGAATTCTCCACTTCCTTCAAAGAAACAAGGTTTCAAGACCGTCCTGCCTAAGCGCGGAAAAAATAGAAGGAAGCTGGAGAATTCAGATATTCCTTCTAACTCTAATATCGGAAATAATTCTTCTCCAATCAGTTCGATTTGATTAATGATGAAATTGAGCAAATCGAATCTACCTCTAGCCCAGGTGATTCGATTCATGCGAAAAAGCAAAGGATTCCGCCAATTGTGGTATCTGTTGCCGAGTTTTCTGGCTTCCGGAATGAGATTTTGATTAACCTTCAGGGGATCAAGGTTTCATTTCAGATTGCTAGGAAGGGTGACTGCCGCGTTTTGCCGGGATCCTTTGACGATCGCAAACGTCTTCTTCAGTATTTAACTGAGAAGCGCCATAAATTCTTCACATACGACGACAAAACTGAGCGATTGTTCAAAGTCGTCTTGAAAGGTCTCCCCAGTGATGATAAATCACTGGAAGAAATTAAAATTGAAATTTCTCAATTACTTGGATTTTCACCAGTCCAAGTAATTAAGATGAAAAAGAAATCCCACTCTGGTACTTCCCAGAGGGGCATTTCTCAAGAATTTTATTTAGTTCATTTTAACAAAAGTGAACTAAATAATATGAAAAGTTTGGAAAAGGCCTGTATTATGTCCCATGTCCGTGTTACATGGGAACATTTCGCAGAGCCTGGAAATTTCAAAACCCCACCCAGTGCCGTAAGTGCCAAATGTGGGGTCATGGAACCAAACATTGTCACATGGATGCTAAATGCATGATTTGTGGTGGAACCTCTCACGCCAAGGACGCATGTCCTGTGAGAGAAGATTCAATAAATTTAAATGTGCAAATTGTGGGGGCAATCATAAATCAATTTCTGGGAATGCCCTTCACGCAAAAAAGTTTTGAATTCCCGTGCAAAATTGATGACGGGAAATTCCAATCGGATCCCAGATTCGACGGGTAGAAATTTTTTAAACGCTCAAATTTCGAAACCAGTTACCGGTCGAGCAATTCATACCCACCACAATTCACAAACAAATTTAGCCGCTCGTCAACGGGTAGCAAGCACTTCAGTAAATTCCAATTTTTCGAATGTACCTACGTATGCAAACATCGCTGCTGGTAGACAAAATTTCTCTTCTCAAAATGAGGTTTATACCCATGTCTCAACGGAAAATAATGGTCATGTTGCCGATTCAGGTAGCATGACTGCTTCCGACTTTGATTTTTTAACTGAACAATTGCATCACATGATTGATGCAATGTTCAAAGCAAATACCATACCAGAAGCTGTTCAGGTTGGTATAAAGTACACACAAAAAAATGTTATCGGACTCCGTTTTAATGGATCTAAATAATTGTGTGAAAGTCCTAAATTGGAATGCCCGCTCTCTAAAGGGTAAGGAAGATGAATTATTCAACTTCCTAACAGTTCATAATGTGCATATTGCCATTATAACAGAAACTTATTTAAATCCCGGACTCTCCATTAAAAGAGATCCAAATTATTTTACCTACAGAAATGATCGTCTTGACAGCACCTGTGGTGGGGTCGCCATTGTCATTAATAGACGTATCAAACATAAATTATTTTCTTCGTTTGAAACCAAAGTTTTTGAAACCTTGGGAGTTTCTGTTGAAACAAATTTTGGTCAATTTTCCTTCATTGCAGCCTATTTGCCTTTTCAATGCAATGGGCAGCAAAAGAATTTGTTGAAAACTGATCTTCAAATTCTGACTCGCAACAAATCAAAATTCTTCGTAATTGGTGACTTCAATGCCAAACACCGTTCATGGAATAATGCTCAAAGCAATTCCAATGGCAAAATTTTATTTGAAGATTGTTCTGCGGGATATTATACTATTCAATATCCCAATGGCTCAGCTCTACTTTTAATTATCATAGAGCTGATTAGGATTTATATAAAACGTATATCGATAGGAATTTTGATGTTGATATTCCTATCGATACCAAAAGTGATATTGACAATGCGCTCGTATCTTTGACAAATTTAATTATCGAAGCCAGAGGCATTGCAATTCCGAAATGTGAAGTTAAATTCAACTCCATTATTATTGACGACGATCTTCAGCTACTGATCCGTCTTAAAAATGTAAGAAGAAGGCAATACCAAAGAACTCGCGATCCCGCGTTGAAAGTTATTTGGCGAGATTTGCAAAATGAAATTAAAAAACGTTTCGCTATTCTGAGAAATACCAACTTTGAGAATAATGTCTCGAAGTTGGATCCCAGTTCGAAACCCTTTTGGAAATTAACGAAAATTCTCAAAAAACCTCAAAAGCCAATTCCAGCGCTTAAAGAGGGAAATAAAATTTTATTAACAAATGGCGAAAAGGCGCAAAAACTTGCTCAGCAGTTCGAGAGTGCCCATAATTTTAGTCTAGGTCTCACTAGTCCAATTGAGGATCAGGTTACACGGAGCTTCGAAGACATTCTCAATCAAGAGAATGTTTTTGACCCTTCGTTGGGAACTAATTTGGATGAAGTGAGATCTGTTACTAGAAAATTTAAAAATATGAAAGCCCCGGGTGATGATGGTATTTTCTACATAATTATCAAAAAACTTCCCTATTTAACAAATGTTTTCAATTGGCATACTTCCCAGATAAATGGAAAAACGCCAAAGTTGTTCCAATTTTGAAGCCGGACAAAAATCCAGCTGAGGCTTCTAGTTATCGCCCTATCAGTTTGCTTTCTTCAATAAGCAAACTGTTTGAAAAGATTATTTTAAATAGAATGATGGTTCATATTAATGACAATTCTATTTTTGCTGATGAGCAATTTGGTTTTCGCCATGGGCATTCAACCACTCATCAGTTATTAAGAGTTACGAACTTAATTCGGCTCAACAAATCTGAAGGATATTCGACTGGAGTTGCTCTTCTTGATATAGAGAAAGCATTTGACAGTGTTTGGCATGAAGGTTTGATTGTAAAATTGATGAATTTTAATTTTCCTCTGTACATTATTAAACTGATCCAAAATTATTCATCAGATCGCTCACTACAGGTAAACTATCAGAATTATAAATCTGATAGATTACCTGTAAGAGCTGGTGTTCCCCAAGGTAGCATACTGGGGCCCATTTTGTATAACATTTTTACTTCTGACTTACCTGATTTACCACCAGGGTGTCAAAAATCTTTGTTTGCAGATGACACAGGTCTCTCAACCAAAGGACGTAGCCTTCGTGTCATTTGTAGTAGATTGCAAAAAAGTTTGGATATTTTCTCCACTTACTTGCAAAAATGGAAAATTTCCCCGAATGCTTCCAAAACTCAGCTTATAATTTTCCCACATAAGCCGAGAGCTTCTTATTTGAAACCTTCTAGCAGACATATTGTCACTATGAATGGGGTTCCAATTAATTGGTCTAGCGAAGCTAAATATTCAGGACTTCTGCTAGATCAAAAATTAACTTTAAAAAGTCACATTGAAGGCATTCAAGCCAAATGTAACAAATATATTAAGTGTCTATATCCACTTATAAACAGAAAATCAAAACTTTGTCTTAAGAACAAACTTTTGATTTACAAACAAATTTTTGGACCTGCCATGTTGTATGCTGTGCCAATATGGACTAGTTGCTGCAATACCAGAAAGAAGGCACTTCAGAGGATTCAAAATAAAATTCTGAAAATGATTCTGAAGTTGCCTCCGTGGTATAGTACCAATGAACTTCATAGAATTTCTAATATTGAGACATTGCAACAAATGTCCATCAAAATAATTTCCAATTTTAGACAAAAATCGTTGCAATCTTCTATTGCAACGATTAACTCCTTGTACCCTTAGTATAAAATAGGTTAAGTTTAGTTTAAGTTGAAAACATTGTAATTCCTACATGGTTCAATTCAACCAGAGGAAAAATTCTAACTGCCAGAGGCAATTGAAATGTATTAATAATAACTAAAACTATAACATAGCAAATAAGGATGATAGTGTTAAGAAAACACGGAACACCTAGTCTAAGAGATGAATGCATGTATTAGATAATTAGCAAATAAAATTAGTAAAAAAAAGGGATCTTGTCTAGACACTCATAGAACTCGCCCTTCCTGCCATCGGGTTTAAGGGTTTGTTGTGTGTTGGACGCTGCTGCTTACCAAGTATCGCGAAACCAGCTCCATGATCTAACTTCTCATACAGATGTAACTATATAGTATAGTAACGTGAATCAGATGCCTCCAGATTGATTTACTAAACGAAACGCAACCTCCACCTTCACCTTTGCCAGCTCTCGAACAAGGAGGCCAATCCTGCATTCCAGATTACATTTTTCGGGGTTGAGATAACTTCGTTGTTTTGCCTTTTTTAAAGTGTTTTTTTTATAAAGATTAAGTTCAATAATTACGAAAAAATCTTCAACACTATTTAGGGATGATCTATATAACAGATTTAAAACGCTATTACGATTTTTTTTCTTTCAACTGGAGTACGAATCATATCTTACGTTATTATACATCAACACCGCTAACAATATGGTAACGTACCTACAAATTCAATTCCTAGAATTTTCCTGCTTATTTTCCGCTAAGAACATCACAATCATTAACTTTTCTATGACAAGTTATCAGTTATGCATTCAAATATCATGTATCTAACATGAAGCTTGAGGAAGTAGAGTAAACCACCAACATAACCACCTGAGCTGTGGAGTGTTACTTTAAGGACGAACTTTTCGGGATCCAATTTTATTCCACTTCGTGTTTTCAAGGACACCACTTCTAATAATGAAGCAACGATCAGCTGTCATCTTTGTGTTCTACGCTTATATAAAAGGATGACAGTTATTCGTTGCTTCTTTGTTGAGTTTAGTGCCTTTGAAAATGCGAGACGCAAAAAAAATTGATTCTGTACAGTTTCACCATTTTTTTAGTGGAATGGAAATCAATATTTCGTTATTGGAAATTATTTACCTCTTGAAAATACTCGAGAAATTTATAAAAAGGCTTAATATATAAAAAGCAAAAACAAAGAAACCAAATCATCTATCATAGAAATCCGCGGAAAGAGGAAATGTAATCCAATACATTTCATATGCGCAGTCAGCTCAACTAAATTCTATTTAGGGACAGGCCCAACCTTTACCAATCGTGCCGAACCGTTTGACAATGAAACATATGCTCGCAAAATAAACTGCTGTGCATTTGGGTCTACTGGTGACGACGGTGCATAGAGCTTACATTGCACTAACTAATCTCGTCGATCCGTCATCTAGCACAGAGCTGGAAATGGAACCATTGCACGAGCTTGTCTTCTGCGTGTTTAGGCGTCAAGCACTGTGGTTGAACATGTGAAGGGGAATAGACATGTCGATATAGGCACCAATCTATCGGGGCATGGACCACGCACGCAGCACGAATTTCAAACCATTTTTTTTCACCACGCTCAAAGATCGATTGGGAGGGTGAAACCGAATGCCGAAATCAAAAAGTGCCTGCTTCCGATTTGGGTTCAGATTTATCTGCTCTTTCGTTCGGAAGCATATGTTTCGAACGGGAAAACCATGAATGAAGAGTGGAAGTAGATATTTGGAAGGTAGGAATGCACGCTTGATCTAGCGGATTTGTAATATACGGCGTTTGGAACGTTTAACTCAGCTTTGTGTTTCTTCGAGTGAGTGACGGGCGCTGATCCGAGCAGAAGTGCGCGGTTGGTGGAGATTAAATTCAAAATGTTTGGGTTTTGTTTTATTTCTTCTCTAATTGTGTGGCCAATTAGGGAAGGAATTGGAGCAGTGAATGCGTTTTAGGATGCTCACTGACCTAGTTGTGGAAAGTTAGTGTGTTCGAAGTAAATTGCAATAAACTTGGCTTCTAGGAGAGGCAACAAATAATACTCCTCCATGGTATCAATTACAAAAGAGTTGGTTCGATTCTTCATATGTATCTTCTTCTATTCATAATCTTGAAAATGACACCTTTGATGTCTCCAGTAGCCTTGCAAGCAAAGGCGTAGGATTGCCAATCCAGATATGGCGAGTTCGATTCTCGGTCCGGTCTATGATGTTTTCGGACTGGATACATTCTCGACTGAGCATAGTGTATCCATTGTACTTGCCACACAAGATACATACTCATGCAATGGCGGGCATAGAAAAGCTTTCAATCAATAACTGAGGAAATGCTAATAGAATACTAAGTTGAAAAGCAGGCCAAATTCCAGTTGGGATGTAGAGTTATTGAAGAAGAAGTGACACCTTTTGATGAAAAATACACAGATAGAAAAAGTTGTTGAAATTTACACGAAAGTAATGCACATAAAGGGAATGCCAAAAAGAGTGTAAATTTAAACGATTTTATCGCCTGAATGTATGCAATTTCCATTGCATTATGTCACTTTTTATATGATGTATGCTAAAGAAACTGACATAATGCTATAGACATTGCATACATTTAGGGTGTACTTCTTAGAAAATATCCAAGTACGCCCAAAATAGTTTAATTTTCCACGTCTTTATTTTTTACGCGCTTCTTAGTTTTCATTATTTTTTTCTGTGTAATTTCTCAATTCTTTCGAAGAATAATAAACCAATTGATTTTGATAGACGGTATGATGATTTTTCAAACGCGCTGCATTAGGTCACCAATCAAACCAATTGTAAATATTAAATTAATAACTTGAGATCAACATGAGACCAATTTTTGAGTTCACAATGCAGTACATTTGTTTTATTTATTGTTTCCAATTTTTAAAACAGTTCGATGTTTCAGAAAATATATATGAGATCTTTGAGACATTTGAGTCAAGGTCGGGGAGGCATTATGTACCGTTTTACTTGTTTATCTTTCTTCTTAATTAGAAATAACTTATCATCTTGCGTTTTCGGAGATTCAGATTTTTTGTTAGATGTAGCTTACTGTCATATTGTCTATCCGAAAAAAAATTAGAACCGTTTTTATACCGAAGTTGTATTTTTTCTTTCCAACTTCGGAAGTAGTGCGCTGGTTACGCCTAAAGATGCGCCAAACAACGCATCAATAAGTCTGACAGATAAAACTTCGGAAGAAAGTTCGGTTCGGAAGTCCCGACTTCCGAATTCTATGTTGGTGCTACGCCGACAATATTGCGTGTAAGAACGCGGCTTGATAATTTTCCAAAGTCATAGGGTTACTGCTTCTGGACTTCATCTCATAGGTCCTATGTTCATTAGGGTGGTTCAAAAAATCGAACAAACCTTTAGGCCGAGTCCATCTGGCCAAAAGTCATTTGGCTATAAGGGACATACAGTCGAAAAAGAGCTGGTCATCTGACCGATAAAGTCGATAATGCCAAACGACATATAAAACGATATATCTTTGAAAAAAAAAATCATGTAGACCAATAAAAACATTTGAACAAATAGATTTGACAGAATAGGCCATTTCACATTAAGCCGAACATGTTTCTCACTGCTCACTTCGAGTACTTTGGTGATATGCAACAGTGTAACGTGTACGGTTGTCACTTCTGTGCCCAAGGTTAGCATTTTGCGGCTTGGGAACTTCGAGTACGACAGGCAGCGTGTTGCGAGGGCTGATTGGGTGTGTGTTTCGGAATTCCGCCTAGTTGCGCCTACGGTCGAATTTCGGAAGATTAATTCTCGGGCCCACAGACGAGGCAGCAACTCGTTGGATATTGAACTCTAGTCCTTACCTCTAAGGCTGTGGTTGCCGCTCCCCGTTGTGTGTGGCTTTCCGATAACGTAAACTCGTCGGTCACCAACCTAGAACTCACCGATTTCTCCTTATTACACCTCCAGAAATAAGTTATGCCTGATCTAAAGGAATGGCGAATTATGCACCACACCGGACTAAACTTCGACCTCTTCGCTTCAGCTTGCTGCGAAGCCCACGGGCCACGATATTACTCGGATCGTCATTTGAACGTACTCCAAATGCACCTTCACAAAGCCTACTAAGATGCACAGGGATAGCTTCCGTTATTGAAAAGACGGACAAGTACATTCTATGTATGCAATTTTATTTAGTGTTGGTGTGGTATTGCGTCACTTCCGGTGTCTTGGCAAGGGCTCTGGATGCAATAGCGGGACAATTGGTTAAGCGAACAATCGTCGAGCGATTCATAAAGTCGGGTTCTTCGAGGCGTCGAATTGATTGTGATGATCATGGACAACAGGAATAACCTCTCCGGTATATCCGTCCAGACCAAGTTTCTGAGGCGGTGAAAGTAACCCGGATGGCGACGCAGGCTTGAAGATTGTTCTTTCGGCGAGTCGTTGCTGAAACTATTCTCGCAACATATGCCAGTCTAGACCGATGTTTCGATGGTGGCTGATTTTTCTGCTGGAGCGTTTCTAGTTTACTTCAACACCCTTTTGTTAAACGACCGGGTCGATGAACGGAAATAGCGATCCTCGGTGCTCGACGCGGTACTGAGCAGGGTTTGCAGAATTCGCTCGAATTCGAAGAAACATTATTTTGTGTCGGTGTTTGAAGTAACCTTTTAGCATGGGCCTGGATAAAACGCTTCGTTCTCGCTAATTTTTGACTGGACGCCTTTTTTTGCACAGCTGTGTAAAATAAGCCATTTTACATATTGATCGACCACCATTTTACACAGAAGAAGTTGTATTTTAATTTGACGGTCAAATAATTTTTATTCGAAAAATTTTGATTTTCATGTCGCTGCTTTTTGTGACTGGAAAAAAAGCATTATTGGATTCAGAGGCGCATCCACGTTCCGAGTCGTGGGTAGGGTGAATAGAAAATGCCAATTTGGGAAACAGTTATGGAAAAAGAATTCCTAGCCTCTTCAAGATAAGCTTCCGAGCCTCTTGAATGGAGGCTTCCGAGCCTCTTGAAGGAAGGATTTCAAGGCTCTTAAAGGGAGGCTTCCAAGCCTGTTAAAGGGAGGCCTCCGAGCCTTTTTGAAGCCGGCTTTTGAGCCCTGAAAAGGGGACTTCAGAGCCTCTTAATAGGAGGCTTCTGATCCTCTTGAGAAAAGGCTTCCGAGCCTCCTGAAGGGGGGCTTCAGAGGCTCTTGAAAGCGGATTTCGAGCCTCTTTAAAGGCTTCTAAGTATCTTGAAAGTACGTTTCTAAGCTACTGAACCTCTTGAAAGTAGTCTCCAAGCCTCTTGAAAATGGCTCCGGAGCCTCTTGAAGGGGGCTTCCCAGTCTCTTGAAAGGAGGCTTCCGAGAAGCGTAGAACGATTCTTCTAATTCTCTTGTAACGAAGCAACTGAACTTTTCGAAAAAAAACATCCATGCCTCTCAAATGGAGACTTTCGTACCATCAGACTCTAGATTTTAATTCAGAAGCGAATAGATTGATTGCATTGAAGTTTTTTTTTAATTAGTTCATTCGACGTTTTGTCCTTTTGATCTTTTTATCGCCCTTTATACACTGTGCTCGTTTTGGAGGGCAGGATTCAATAGGCTTTGATTTACTAATCGTCATGCATATTATGTACAAGACTTGAAATAAAAAAAAATCACAATTATCAAACTTTATCAATAAGTTTGATTGGAATTGTAATACAGTCGACTCTCTACATCACGATGTTCTATTTCTCGATGTCTCTACCTATGTCGATGGTTTTATCCTGAGTTATCGGTCCCTTCAATCGACATACATTTTATGCTTTCTACATCTCGCTAACTTCTCTATCTCCATATCTTCTGGTCATATTTTGTTCAGGATTCTCACTCCCTATGTCAATATATTCGAATTTCTAGACTACTAGACCAGTTTTTGACAATAACAAAACCCAACAAAAACAAGAGATGACACTTTTTCAGAAAAATATATTAAGCTCTTTTAGTGGAATGTATTAAACCGTCTTCTTCTTCTTCATATTGGCATTACATCCCCACACTGGGACAGAGCCGCCTCGCAGCTTAATGTTCATTAAGCACTTCCACAGTTATTAACTGCGAGGTTTCTAAGCCAAGTTACCATTTTTGCATTCGTATATCATGAGGCTAACACAATGATACTTTTATGCCCAGGGAAGTCGAGACAATTTTCAATCCGAAAATTGCCTAGACCGGCAACGGGAATCGAACCCAGCCACCCTCAGCATTAAACCGTCTAAGACGAATTAAGTACTGTCCATTTAATTCCACCAGTGACCTGCCCCAGGTTGAGAACCGCTGATATAGATTACCGAGACTTTCAGCCCGAGGCTGGCTCGTCTCGAAGAATCTGTTTTCGGAGCTCAGAACCCTTTAAGAGCGGTCTTCGGTATGTTTCTGGTTCCTCAGATTTCAATAGACCTTTTGAGGTTTGAAGAAGACTTTTTCCGTGGGCTTTGAATAATCCATTCAATCGTGCTTAATCATAACGTCTAAAATATTTAATTAATCGCATTTGCAGATTTCAGCAACTTCTATTTCACCTCTGTAAAACATAGACATCTTTGAGCGCTTTAGGGATTTTAAAGTGCCTGAAGTCCTAAACAACAATCAATCAGTAGCCTATTTCTTTAGGATACCAAAAACATCTATGATTATTGTTTGGACTTAACTTTAAAATCATCTTCTGCTAACACACAAATTCTTGCCATCCAATGACTTCATATGTTCTTACCAGAATCATGGGTAGGACAATGCTTTGACTGTCCCACCCAGGAAAATTCATGCGTAGGACATGTCCTACCTGTCCCACCCACTCCCGGCGCCACTGATTGGATTTAAATTGGTCTTTTATAAGAGCATTATTATGAACAAAAGAAAGTTAAATTTAAGTTATCTTAGTGGTTATGTGATAAATACCGTCTAAGGCAATTGCGGATCAATCATACTCATCCATATTTGCTTTTCTCAGGCTACGACGATTTAAATTGATAGCATATAGGGTAACCGTACCCTTAATGGAGGTAGCACCAATAGTGGAGGTAGTGGGGTTTTAAGATTTATCATAATTATACACTTTACGATGGTTTCAGTTGATGCGTCGTGCTTTAAATATCCTGTCAAATACAATTTATCCAAAATTTTCCTTATTAAAATTGACTTCCTTGCACCTATAGTGGTGCAACTGTACCAATAGTGGCGAATCGCATAAGAAATCAATGGATAGCACCCCTATGGGAACCCAAATTATTTTTTATCGCCACTAAAGGAAGTTGGTGATGTTAAATGACATCAATCTAATTTTTGTTAGCAAATTTATTAGTTTATCTATTGGCTAAGATATTAAAGTTGTAAATTTCCCGTAATTATTAATATTAATTATTAATACCTCCACTATTGGTACCGTTACCCTATTGCGTTTAAGTGTAGCAACGTTCGGCTTTGTCCCGCACACTCAAAGGACAATACGTGACGGATCGCCGTCAGGTTCCCACTGGTAGGCACGATAATTTTTGCATATTTCATAAATATTCTATCTATTCCTAATGATAAATGCAACATTCCTCCAGGGATTCCGACGGGAATCCTCCGAAAATTCCGATGAGAATCCTTTAGTAATTCCGACGGGAATGTTCCAGAGATTTCGACAGGAATCCCTTCCAGGGATTCCGAAAAAAATCCTCCAGCAATTCAGAAGGGAATCCTACAGGAATGGTGAAGCAAATCGAGAGATTTCGAAGCAAATCATCGATGGAGTCCGAAGAAAGTCGTCGAATGATTCCGAAGCAATTCGTCAAGGGATTCCGAAGTAAATCGTCGAGGGACTGAAAGTTCTGAAAGGAATTCTTTTGAATCCTGTTGAAAATTCCTCTAGCATTCTGAAGAGAAATGAGAAATGAGAAATGAAATAAGAAATAAGCTCATTTGTCTTCCACTCATTTCATTATGATATGATGAATATGGGAGATAACTCTTTTGTCTTCAAACTAACCAGCTGTTCAAATCCTAGGAGGGGCTCATTTTCTATGGAGGGTTAAAATTATCATTAACGTTTGCTGAGATCCCGTGAAAAAAAAATTATGTTTGGTTGCAACTCCGTGATTGACCAGAATCAGTGAAATTGCACAAAGAATCATCTGAATGATTGACTGGGATCTTTCAAGTATCTCAGTGTACAAGTTTCAGTGACTCAAATGTTCAAATGATTAATAACGGCGCACGTCCTTGTAGTTAGTTAGGAAGAGGGAAGGAATATTAGTAGACCGTGCTATTTGAAGACCGTGTTTACCTTTGCGTCTTTACAAAAACCACCAGTCGGTAGGCTTCGTTGGCCCTGGATGCATTCTTAATAAGGAGGTCAAACGCAAAGGGGTGTAAGTGACAAAAAGTGAGTTTTGAGAAACATGGGTGCAAAGTTTTTCAATATTTTTTTCGTTTCATACTAGGGGAAACCGCCAAATGTTGAATGGCTAATTATATCGCCTATTTTTGAATTCCCATAAGAAATGCAGGTGCGTTTAACAAGAGGCAAAGAAATTAGCCGTTGAACATTTGGCAAATTAATTGTATGGAAGTTCAAAGAATTACTAATTTTCTGCGTATTTTCACATTTGTTTATAAACAACGTACAAACTATATACAAACTAAGTTCAAAGAATTACTAATTTTCTGCGTATTTTCACATTTGTTTATAAACAACGTACAAACTATATTAGCATATTGCCGCAACCAAACGTACAAACTATATTAGCAAATTGCCTAGAACCAAAGCATTTTTTGCTGTTGTCAACTCAATTTTGACCAAAATGTCACCTACACCCCTCTGCTTCTAACATCCTCAGGTGATACGATCGTCCCAGTTTTTTCACCCAATGGTTTTAATTAACAATGATTCAGCCACACAAAGCAGAACAAACTAACTACCTGGACACCGAGCAGGCACACGGTCAAGCGTTTTATTCGGACAGCTAGTTTCGGCCGAATAGCCGTTTCGCCGAAAACGTTCAATTCGCTGGATGACTTTTGGCTAAACGTGATATTTGACATTTTTCCAAACGACCCTCCTACAAAAATATCCATTGGATGCTTCTTAGTTCAGTTTAGATTAGCTTGACTGATTGTACACTTTGAAGTTGCTTGTCGTGATTGGCGAGAAACAATAAAATATATGCACAGCTCACCAATCGAATAGCCTTCTTGGTATTAGAAAACTATTTTCATTATACATGTTTTTGGAGTTTCGGATATTCAATACCAGTAATGATGTCGGCCACGTCCTTACAGTCAATTTAAGATTAGGAGAGGAATATTAGCTCGACACTCATGAGACCGAGGAATCCTCTGCATCTTCGAGAGCGCCACGGAAAACGGAAGGTTGGTTAGATGAAAAGATATTCTAAAGGAAGTCGCCTTGGTAAGCGAATAAATAATTATTTTATACGAACTTATGTCAAAGTAAATTACTGATCCGCACGAAGCTGGACCAATTATTTCGAGGATCGCGCAATTGTTCTGCGTTCAATAAAAAAAACAAGTACAAAGCACACTAACGTTTTAACTTTCTGATTTATTCAAAAATGCGTCCTGGAATTTCTAAGAAACCTCCGTAAATGGATCCAGAAATTGTTTCGGAACTTAGAAGAACCTTAGGACATTCCTTAAATAATTCTTCCACAAATTTCTTCAAGTATTCTTCTAAGAATTATTAGAGAGATTGTTGAGAAAATTTCTTCACTTTGGAGATAAGAAATTTCTCAAGATATTCTTTCAAAAATTCAAAGAATGAATTCTAAGAATTGCTTAGGCATTTCCCCTTACGATTTTTTTTTTCAGATCTTCATCCAGGACATTCCTTCAGAAAACCTTAGAAACACCTTAGGAAATATTCCGGAAATTTCATTGAGAATTTCTTTGAAAATTCCTTCAGGAATTCTTTTGAATATTCCTTCGGGAATCTATCGAAGATTCTTTTGGAATTTTCTTTATGAATTTTTTTCAAGATTTTTTTTTTTGAAGTGGTTTTTGCTTCAGAAATTTCACCGGAACTTGATTTAGGAATTTCATCCGAATTTTAAGGAACTTTTCTGAATTCATTTAAGGTGAAGGTGGGTTGAGTACCAAAACAAAGCTTTGAAAGTATTGGTACAATAAAAACTGTCATATACTGTAGTAGTATTGGTATCGTATTTATAAAAACATAAAATATAAGTAGAATTGGTTCTAAAAACGACCCAGCTCCAACACGCTCACTCGATTCCGTCCCATGCTCCGAGTGTCCTCCAAAAATCGAATTGAACAAAAACTGGTTGAGCACAAGCCGGTTCAAGTTTGTATGAAAACTAGTATGGGAAACAAAACCTTTCATTACACTGGCTACAGCGCCTCCTCGAACGCTGGCGAAAAGAGAACCCACATAGCTGAAAGCAACATTCTAAAGACTTCACTGAACGAAAATCGCACCGCAGGAAAGATCCATTGATTACGTAACGCAAAAAAAAATATCATTTTATACCCCGCTCACCCCCATGTCACACTTTTTGTATGAAGTATCTGCTCCTGGTGCAATAGATATCACAGACAAATTTTGGCTATTTTGTTGAAGCACACATTTCTGTTGCCACACTGATGCCTTCTGAGAAGCCTAATTATCATGCTAAAGACACGCAACCTCGATTGAAATCGACTTCTAACCATTGGAACGACCATTCAATATGCATTGTCTACAGAGTTAAAGCTCTTGAATATTTTATCCATTCATATGGTCTCCCCCCTCGCCAGCGTCCAATGACGGAGCGCCACAATCAGAATAATGTAAAATTCAACCTCGCCATATCAACTGTCATACAAACCTGTAACGACCTGTGCACGGTAAGCCTCTGTTCAAACCAGCCCGAACCATCGAATGACACCCAAATTATAAATCATAATCGACTGAGCGTGGCGGAGCAAAATTATTTTTTGAACCACCCTAGTTATTAGTTTGCTGCTGCCGGTGCCGTTGTTTACATTCGCTCCGCGATCAGTTTTTAATGTTTTTTTTCGGGCAAAAATAGCAGTTTATATTAAGTTTTCGGTTTAAACAAGTGACTGATTTCGAAAAGTGATGTTTAATTTGCATTCCATCAACATTTCGGGCTGCTCATGTGCGGAGAAGTGAGTTAAAACTTGATTTCTTCAGTGCCCTTTGAGAAGAAGTGAAGTGCAGTGATGAACCCACCAAATCGCGAACGGCTAATAAATCGGCACGAAATTGCCGATTTATTATATTATTCGAGCTGAAATACATAAAACTCTTTGAATAAACATGTTCATTATCACGGGAAATGAATAAATATGCTGTGAACAGGTTAGTAATTTGAATATTTAACTTTTGTTCGATGCTGTTCGATGCATTTGAATGTTGGTGGGAGAGGAGTGCGGGAGGTGTGGAGTTGACCCGTGGGAGGTTCGGTGCCATATTGACGGCCATCGTGGTACTCCTCCATCTATGTCCTTAAAAAATCCTTCGGATATTCCTCCAGAAATTCTTCAAGTCCTTCGGAAAATCCTTAAAAAAATAGTTCCGAAATTCTATCAAGAATTCTTTCGGGAGTCTCTTCATATTTTTAAGGATCCTTCCGAAAATTATTTTAAGAATTCCTTTGTGAATGATATTCGGAAAGTCTTTTGTGAATTCCTTTAGAAGTTCCTTCGAAAATTCCTCTGGGAAATCCTTCGGAATTTCCGTTAGAAACTCCAGCAAAATTTCCTTTATTATTAAATGAATTTAATAATTCCTGCATGAATTTATGGAAAAACTGTTTAATAAAGGTCTTACTAAAGAAATTACCTAAAAAATTCTTAAGGGAAATTCCGAAGGATTACCATAAACTTATTACTATTTTTTTATAAATAGAGGAACATTAGAAGGAATTTCTGGAAAAAAATTAAAAGGCTTTTCTGTAGGGTCCCTGGAGAAATACCCAAATGGATTTCAGGAGGAATTTTTTTAAGGAAAACATAAAGAAATTTCCGAAAAGAAATTCAAAACGATTTAGTGATTGATGTCCCAAACGAATTTTCGAATAAATTTTAAAAGAAATTTACGAAAGAAGTTTTAATTAAGTTTCCAAAAAAATCTATTGAAGTTTTCTAAGAATTTCTTGGATTTCAACAGGAAATTATTCGGGACTTACTTCAGGAACTTCTGCAAGAATTCCTTCGTGAACCCCTGCAGGAATTACTTCGGGATATCTTCCGAATTGCTTTCGAATTTTTCCTGGCATTCCTTAAAAAATTCGCCAAGATGTTTTTTAGAAATTTCCGAAAAAAAATATCAAAATTGGTGAAAAATCAGTTTTTTTTCTTGACAACTCATGTTTACTAAAATTTAAAGGAAAATAGGTCACTTAGCTCCTTAATGGCTTTCTCAGTCGAAGGATTAAAAAACGGTAACATTTTGAAATTACTCAACGTTTCAGTCAAATACATCAGGTCGAAACGTCCATTTATTTAAAACTAGAAGATTCGACGAACTTCGTTTCGCCTAAAATTAATTTATTCTCTGTTTAGTTCTCGAGTTGTGCAGAAATTTTTGCTTCATGAAGGAACCTTCCGAAAATTCGTTTGTGAGTGATATTCGGAAATTCTTTTGTGAACTCCTTTAGAAGTTCCTTCGAAAATTCCTCTGGGAAATCCTGCGGAATTTCCGTTAGAAGCCCCAGCAAAAAATCCTTTATGAGCTTAAATGAAGTTCCAATAATTGACAATAATTCCTGCATGAATTTATGGAAAAACTTCTTAAAAAATATTTATTGTTAATTGTCGACTGGAATTAAAGTTGCTTATGGATGTGGCTTTCTCAGTTTGAGGATAATCAAAACGGCTAGATTTTGAAATTACCCTAAGGGTCATTTTAAAATCTAGCCGTTTTGATTATCCTCAAACTGAGAAAGCCACATCCATAAGCTTCTTAATAAAGGTCTTACTGAAAAAAATCCCTAAACAATTCTTGAGGGAAATTCCGAAGGATTACCATATACTTATTACTAGATTTTTTTTATAAATAGAGGAACATTAGAAGGAATTTCTGGAAAAAATAAAACAAGCTTTTCTGGAGGGTTTTTTGAAGAATCCCTGGAGAAATGCCGGCGAACTTCGTTTCGCCTAAAATTAATTTATTCTCTGATTAGTTCTCGAGTTATGCAGAAATTTTGTATGGGAGCCCTTCCAAAACATCCACATGCCAGATTTAGTTCAATTTACTTGATTTATTCTCGAGTTATGATAAAATTGGTGTTTCATTTGTATTGGGGAGGGGTCTCGAACCATCTTAGGAACCTTCGTCGACCCTAAAAAGCTCTGCATACAAATTGAACCGATCGGCGTTCAGTAGTTTCCGAGTAAGAGTCAGACAGACAGAAATTCATTTTTATGTATATACCTAGAAGATATAGATTTTAGCCGGTCTTATTACCCTACAAAGCTACTTGAAAGTACGAAATGTGAACTAGGCGGTATTCAATTATCTTTGTCGTTTACCATTATAGAAAAAGTGGAACTTTTTGTGAAATACTTTTCGCCAAAAGATTTCACAACTGCAATGCTGTAGATTAAATGAAAACGTTCACCTTTAGACGTAAGATGCAATCGGCTAAAATCGTTCATTTTCTGTTGCTTCATACTACCTCACTTGTAATAACGCGCTCAATAACACATCTATATATTTTTCTTACTTGCAGATACCACTTACGAATTGCTCCATCAGCTGGCCAGCGCACCAAACGATAATAATCAACGAGAATAACTGTCATTTTGTGGTCACTGGGTACCGCCCGGCTGATTACCCATCGGTAACGCACCATAACAGAATTGGCAAAACTGCTACGGCATGCGCCTAGCCTAAACTAAACCATTCAATCAGCAGACTCAGTGGTAGTCAAGTCTTGTTCCAACCGAAGAGTTATTGGCCGCCACCGTCGCCGATTGAAAAACGATCCTAGCTACCCTAAGCCCTTTCCTAGCGGATATATGGCGCTTGAGCTTTGGTTTCGCATTATCTTACCACAGAGCCCGAGTGGGTGGCTCATGCTCGGTAGTTGGAACCTCCATGAGCCCTCAATTCGAATGCAGGGGAACGTAGGTAAAGGTGGACAATCGACAAATTAAAAATAATTAAAGAACAGTAAATGTTCTGTTGTTAACAAATATGTGAAATTTGAAAGCACATATTGGATTTCATCTTAGAGACTGATATTTGACCTATCTTCATCCTTCAGTAACGAACGTTACAGAAAGCCCTAATATTTTATGATATAATAACTAATGAAGATGTTCGTCTTTACCTGCTTTCCCCTACATCACTTTGAAGATATTAGTTAAGCTCATGTTTCCCGCAGAAGATTGTGCATCGCTGGACTACCAGTAAGTGTGCGGTGGCGCGTACAAGACTAGATGGAGTAAAATCCCTCTCTATCACCGAACCGTGCAGTTGAACCGAGTGAGTTTTGTAGTACCAATAAAATAATGCCATAGTGCACACTTAGTGCAGAAGAAAAAAAAGCATTTAAGAACACTTAAAACGACGCGCACGCTTAAGTCTTCCTTACGGCCCGCGTTTTTTCCTGCCGAGAGAATGGGGGCAGAAAAGTGAAGTGGTCTGGCATTACTTAACCGTAAATTACCATTTGGAATTCGGAATTGTAATTCGAGTGAATGCATAAGCAATGAAGTGAGTTGTAAAAAGCTGTGGGCTGTGTATGTTCCGCATGCCTAGTTGAACAAGAAGCAAAACAGAGCAAAAAATTTAAGCCAGACTGGCCGGAGTGAATGTAAATAAAGAAACCATCGTCATTAATAAACCCGTCGGAAGTGAACTGGGGGCTTCTTCGGATCTCTGGTGAGCCCAATTAGGTAAAAACCTACAGACCTCCTTTGGATAATCCATAAGTGACAACCGGCACCCTAGCCGATAGAAGAGGCTATCAATACGCTGGATACGTGGCCGCATTCGGGAAGGGAGACAAGATGGTGCTCTGCGACAGTGATTTAGGTGAGTTATTGACAACGGTGTCTAAATGCTTTCGACAACAACTGTCGTTTATGAACAAACAACCATGTGGAATGGATGATGGAGGGAGATATAAAAAAAACTAACAAGAATTATAGATTTCCGTTCGATAAAGGTTAAAAAGCAAAAGATGAATGCTTTCCTTCCGTTGTCAGTAGCGATTTAACACGCAGTACCTATGTGTCTTGACTCAAGACTCTTGAGTAGGGTCGAACGGTTCCAATTCGTCATCCTAGACAATGTCTTTAGTGCAGGGTGTTGAAACTCAAGCGCTATAAATTGTCATTTTTTGTTCATCATCATTATATCAGATGGATTTATGAAAAAAACACCAACGATATTTTTTTGCCATTCGCATTTTGTTTAATCTAAAACGAATAAATCAACTTTAATTTGTGTTTTAAACAGGATGTTCGTATTTAGTTAGTAAGTTAGTATCAAGATTCTGTAAAAAACTAAACAAACTAGTTTGCGGTGAGAATTGGCACAATGAGGAACAGTTGGATTTTTTTTAAAACAATCCAGTACTAGTACTATAATACTAAAACTTTGTATACGAGAAAGGCAAACATGATTATTTAAAAAGCAAAATTTGTTCAAGAATCGAATCAAAGTAATTTAGCATAAATTACAGAAATCAGTGCATATACTTATTAGTCCGTTAACGCGCAGCAATCTATTTATAGATTAGTTCCATTTTCGTTTATTACTGGGAAATTTTAACACTGTTTTCTTCACTAAGTTCAAACTTCATTTACATTGAAAAGCGGAATGTATCTGACTGACTCTGAAATGTATTCTGACTATTTAGATATATTATGCTTTTGAACAAAAGATATTTTAGTTACTAGATAAAGATTGTCGCTTCGGTTCCCTTTGTTCTGCTGTCCGAAACATGTGTGGTACATACCTGTCAAATCGTATGGATTTTCCTTCTTTGACATTTAGCTCCCCTATCCTCGCCAGCAAAAGATGTTCCGGACAGCGACGACAGCGACAATATTTATCTAGTAACTAAAATATCTTTTTTTTGAACAGGCTAAGGTTTTTCTCCACTAGGTGACGATGGTGACTTCAGTGATAAGTGAAAAGTTCATAGAGCCCATGCTTCTGATGTACGAGACAAATATGTTGAAATCAGATGTTCTAGGTTCTCCAAATTGGTCTACCAAGTCAACTACACCTGGTACAAAAACGATACCAACCTATGTCTGAAACTTGATTATGCATATGTACAACATGTGATAGATTCAGTTCGGAAAAGGTATTGGAGGGTAACCGCCCCTTCGGTGGGCTTTGATACCACGACCCCAGTACGCTAGACAGGTGCTTTCCCTACTAAGCTACGAAGGACCTTCGTCGTCCTCCGCAGCTTAGCGGGTACTGATGAAACCAAATTCCCAGCACCAGGTACCAGCCGAACTCTCGCAATACACACCCTACTTCATTGACCGCCGTTGCTGATGAAGCAAGTGTGTAGGACCCGGACAATACTAAATACTCATCCTACTTGGTTGGCATGTGTACAAAAATATATTTGAGAGAGTTAGTTCTGAAAATGTATCAGCCGTATCAGTTTCGCCGGAAAACCATGTACAAGCATAATTTGCCATAATTCATTCCGTTTCACTGAATCGTACGCCGCCTTGAAATCAATAAACAGATGATGTGTTTGCAAGTTGTACTCCCGGAATTTATCAAGTATTAGTCTCAGGATTAACATCAGATCCGTTGTTGATCGGCCTCACGAAAACCTGCTTGGTATTCGCCGACGAAGGACTTTTCAAGCGGTCTCAATCTGTTGAACAGAATACGGGACATAATTTTGTACGCCGAATTAAGGAGGGTTATTCCTCGGTAATTGGCGGACTCCAGTCTGTGCCCTTTCTTAAAGAGAGGGAAAATGAGGCCGTCCAACCAGCTAGTGAGCATGATAACAATAAAAAAAAATGACACAGATTTGGTCGAAATAGTTCCTTATACACATCGATGCCATGATGCGCGTAACGTGACATATTCCGAACTCGACCAGCTTTCATTTCTGCAAACATTCCACCTCAAAAGTAAGATCATTCAAAACCGCGTATTTGCAGATGAACCCGAAGAACCTAGGATAAGGTACCCCGGGGCAAGTGGGACCTTAAAAAACGCTAGTTCAGCAAAATTGTTAACGCATACTTAGAAAACAGGTTATTTCAGAACATTAACCACTGATACACCATTACATGCTTCCATTGTTGAAGTGTTGGAGGCCATTTATTCAATTACAAAAATATTGGTAGTGCAAGAAATAAATTTACCTTCAGGACCGACTTACCCCTTCAAACGGGGCAAGTGGGACCTATTCTGTTTTCTACTGTCGAACGAAACTAATTTGAGGAATGTAGATATACTGTTCATATTATTTCTGAGTATTAGTATTTTCAGATCATGGTTGCATGTCGGACTTTATTTTTGCAACAAGTAAGGGATTATAATCTTAGCAGATATGAAAACAAGACAACAGCCGATTTACTGTTTATTTGGCTGTTGTCTTGTTCTTCATTAGCTTAGTTTTGTACCAAATTTTTTAGGTGGCAAGGATGAGCAAATCTTCATTCACTTTTCGTATGAATAAATATTTCTCTTTTTAAAATTCAAATTATTACATAAATCAATACTTCAGATGAAACGTTTTTATGTAGGCGATGAACAGTATTTTTAATTTGAAACAGAACAAAATAGACAATTTATGTGTTAAACACTTCATTTATCTGAAAATCTGATGCGAAGTTTGAAAATTACAAAACGCAAGACAAATTCTGTTGACCTATTGTAGAACAAATAGATTAATTGCACTGTGAACAGAAGAATATCGCATAGTTATAGCCATTGCTCTTCTTCATGAGGGAGATTATTTTCATAATGTAAAATACACATTTGGTCAATAACTGTTGTTCAATTTAGTTTAGTTGGAAATCCATTGAATTAAAATAAAAGTAATAGATTTTCCCGGTAGTTTAAAGTCATGATCAAGCAATAGCATTAGTATGGTGCCTCAAATGGTTTTGATTCCAAATATGTTTTTGTCGGGTTAATTCGTTTATAGTTCTGCTTCATCTTCCTAGAACATTGTTGCTATTAAAAACGTTCATCGATTCATCTGCAGTCATAGTACCCACTTACCCCGTATTTTCACTTGCCCCGGGGTACCTTAACTCCCTGGTTGAACCAGCCTGCGAATAAATAATCTTAAAAAAATGTCCGATTTATTTCAATAAGAATTCAAGGATCGGGTTGCAGTTCTGCTGCTTAGATATTTGTTGTTACTAACGTAGTCAGTGCGACACTCAACATCGCTTTGCTCTACATGATATGATCAAGAAATACTAGAAACTGTTGCAACTGACATCATTTACTTGGATTTTTGGAAAAATTACAACTGTTTCCTAAAGCGTCATCAACAGTTATATAAATACAATGATGATTTGTGACATACATGATAATGTGACATACATGACAAAAGCATTTTAATTGTTGGAAACGCTTTTACCAGAATGACCAGTGAAGATTTGAGAAAAAAATTCTCCAGCATTCATCTCTTGTAGCATATTTAAAGTCTATTTTCTCTCCTTTTTTGATTCAAGAGGCCCGGAAGCCTCCTTCCAAGAGGCCTGGAAGCCGCTTTCCAAGAGGCCTGGAAGCCTCCTTCCAAGAGGCCTGGAAGCCTCCTTCCAAGAGGCCTGGAAGCCTCCTTCCAAGAGGCCTGGAAGCCTCCTTCCAAGAGGCCTGGAAGCCTCCTTCCAAGAGGCCTGGAAGCCTCCTTCCAAGAGGCCTGGAAGCCTCCTTCCAAGAGGCCTGGAAGCCTCCTTCCAAGAGGCCTGGAAGCCTCCTTCCAAGAGGCCTGGAAGCCTCCTTCCAAGAGGCCTGGAAGCCTCCTTCCAAGAGGCCTGAAGCCTCCTTCCAAGAGGCCTGGAAGCCTCCTTCCAAGAGGCCTGGAAGCCTCCTTCCAAGAGGCCTGGAAGCCTCCTTCCAAGAGGCCTGGAAGCCTCCTTCCAAGAGGCCTGGAAGCCTCCTTCCAAGAGGCCTGGAAGCTTCCTTCCAAGAGGCCTGGAAGCCTTTTTCCAAGAGGCCTGGAAGCCTCCTTCCAAGAGGCCTGGAAGCCTCCTTCCAAGAGGCCTGGAAGCCTCCTTCCAAGAGGCCTGGAAGCCTCCTTCCAAGAGGCCTGGAAGCCTCCTTCCAAGAGGCCTGGAAGCCTCCTTCCAAGAGGCCTGGAAGCCTCCTTCCAAGAGGCCTGGAAGCCTCCTTCCAAGAGGCCTGGAAGCCTCCTTCCAAGAGGCCTGGAAGCCTCCTTCCAAGAGGCCTGGAAGCCTCCTTCCAAGAGGCCTGGAAGCCTCCTTCCAAGAGGCCTGGAAGCCTCCTTCCAAGAGGCCTGGAAGCCTCCTTCCAAGAGGCCTGGAAGCCTCCTTCCAAGAGGCCTGGAAGCCTCCTTCCAAGAGGCCTGGAAGCCTCCTTCCAAGAGGCCTGGAAGCCTCCTTCCAAGAGGCCTGGAAGCCTCCTTCCAAGAGGCCTGGAAGCCTCCTTCCAAGAGGCCTGGAAGCCTCCTTCCAAGAGGCCTGGAAGCCTCCTTCCAAGAGGCCTGGAAGCCTCCTTCCAAGAGGCCTGGAAGCCTCCTTCCAAGAGGCCTGGAAGCCTCCTTCCAAGAGGCCTGGAAGCCTCCTTCCAAGAGGCCTGGAAGCCTCCTTCCAAGAGGCCTGGAAGCCTCCTTCCAAGAGGCCTGGAAGCCTCCTTCCAAGAGGCCTGGAAGCCTCCTTCCAAGAGGCCCGGAAGCCTCCTTCCAAGAGGCCCGGAAGCCTCCTTCCAAGAGGCCTGGAAGCCTCCTTCCAAGAGGCCTGGAAGCCTCCTTCCAAGAGGCCTGGAAGCCTCCTTCCAAGAGGCCCGGAAGCCTCCTTCCAAGAAGCCCGGAAGCCTCGTTCTAAGAGGCCCGGAAGCCTCGTTCCAAGAGGCCCGGAAGCCTCCTTCCAAGAGGCCCGGAAGCCTCCTTCCAAGAGGCACGAAAGCCTCCTTCCAAGAGGCCCAGAAGCCTCCTTCCAAGAGGCCCAGAAGCCTCCTTCCAAGATGCCTGGAAGCCTCCTTCCAAGAGGCCCGGAAGCCTTCTTTCAAGAGGCCTGGAAGCCTACTTTCAAGAGGCCCGGAAGCCTCCTTTCAAGAGGCCCGGAAGCCTCCTTTCAAGAGGCCCGGAAGCCTCCTTGCAAGAGGCCAGAAGCCTCCTTCAAGAGGCCAGGAAGCCTCCTTTCAAGAGGCCCGGAAGCCTCCTTTCAAGAGGCCAGGAAGCCTCCTTTCAAGAGGCCGGAAGCCTCCTTTCAAGAGGCCCGGAAGCCTCCTTTCAAGAGGCCCGAAGCCTCCTTTCCAGAGGCCAGGAAGCCTCCTTTCAAGAGGCCAGGAAGCCTCCTTTCAAGAGGCCCGGAAGCCTCCTTTCAAGAGGCCCGAAGCCTCCTTTCAAGAGGCCCAAGCCTCCTTTCAAGAGGCCTGAAGCCTCCTTTCAAGAGGCCCGAAGCCTCCTTTCAAGAGGCCCGGAAGCCTCCTTTCAAGAGGCCAGAAGCCTCCTTTCAAGAGGCCCAGGCCTCCTTTCAAGAGGCCAGGCCTCCTTTCAAGAGGCCAGGAAGCCTCCTTTCAAGAGGCCAGGAAGCCTCCTTTCAAGAGGCCCGAAGCCTCCTTTCAAGAGGCCCGGAAGCCTCCTTTCAAGAGGCCCGGAAGCCTCCTTTCAAGAGGCCCGGAAGCCTCCTTTCAAGAGGCCCAGGAAGCCTCCTTTCAAGAGGCCCGGAAGCCTCCTTTCAAGAGGCCCAGGAAGCCTCCTTTCAAGAGGCCCGGAAGCCTCCTTTCAAGAGGCCCGGAAGCCTCCTTTCAAGAGGCCAGGCCTCCTTTCAAGAGGCCCGGAAGCCTCCTTTCAAGAGGCCTGGAAGCCTCCTTTCAAGAGGCCCGGAAGCCTCCTTTCAAGAGGGCCAGAAGCCTCCTTTCAAGAGGCCCGGAAGCCTCCTTTCAAGAGGCCCGGAAGCCTCCTTTCAAGAGGCCCGGAAGCCTCCTTTCAAGAGGCCCGGAAGCCTCCTTTCAAGAGGCCCGGAAGCCTCCTTTCAAGAGGCCCGGAAGCCTCCTTCCAAGAGGCCCGGAAGCCTCCTTTCAAGAGGCTTGGAAGCCTCCTTTCAAGAGGCCCGCCCTAGCAGCACACTTGTTCAACTTAGGTTACTGCAACTCGTATGTGACCAGATTTAGTCACAAACAAGTTGCTGCAACCGATTGTGCCTGACTTGTGCTGCTTAGGCGGAAGCCTCCTTTCAAGAGGCCCGGAAGCCTCCTTTCAAGAGGCCCGGAAGCCTCCTTTCAAGAGGCCCGGAAGCCTCCTTTCAAGAGGCCCGGAAGCCTCCTTTCAAGAGGCCCGGAAGCCTCCTTTCAAGAGGCCCGGAAGCATCCTTTCAAGAGGCCCGAAGCCTCCTTTCAAGAGGCCAGGAAGCCTCCTTTCAAGAGGCCAGGCCTCCTTTCAAGAGGCCCGGAAGCCTCCTTTCAAGAGGCCCGGAAGCCTCCTTTCAAGAGGCCCGGAAGCCTCCTTTCAAGAGGCTTGGAAGCCTCCTTTCAAGAGGCTTGGAAGCCTCCTTTCAAGAGGCCCGGAAGCCTCCTTTCAAGAGCCTCCTTTCAAGAGGCCCGGAAGCCTCCTTTTAAGAGGCCTTGAAGTCTCATTTCAAAATGCCCGGAAGCCTCCTTTCAAGTGGCCCGAGAAACTCCTTTCAAGAGGGCCGGGAAACTCCTTTAAAAAGGCCCGGAAGCCTCCTTTCAAGAGGCCCGGAAGCCTGCTTTCAAGAGGTCCGGAAGCCTCCTTTCAAGAGGCCCGGAAGCCTCCTTTCAAGAGGCCCGGAAGCCTCCTTTCAAGAGGCCCGGAAGCCTCCTTTCAAGAGGCCAGAAGCCTCCTTTCAAGAGGCCCGGAAGCCTCCTTTCAAGAGGCCCGGAAGCCTCCTTTCAAGAGGCCCGGAAGCCTCCTTTCAAGAGGCCCGGAAGCCTCCTTTCAAGAGGCCCGGAAGCCTCCTTTCAAGAGGCCCGGAAGCCTCCTTTCAAGAGGCCCGGAAGCCTCCTTTCAAGAGGCCCGGAAGCGTCCTTTCAAGAGGCCCGGAAGCCTCCTTCCAAGAGGCCCGGAAGCCTCCTTTCAAGAGGCTCGGAAGCCTCCTTTCAAGAGGCCCGGAAGCCTCCTTTCAAGAGGCCCGGAAGCCTCCTTTCAAGAGGCCAGCAAGCCGCCTTTCAGGAGGCCCGAAAGCCTCCTTTCAAGAGGCCCGGAAGCCTCCTTTCAAGAGGCCCGGAAGCCTCCTTTCAAGAGGCCAGGAAGCCTCCTTTCAAGAGGCCTGGAAGCCTCCTTCCAAGAGGCCGGAAGCCTCCTTTCAAGAAGCTCGGAAGCCTCCTTTCAAGAGGCCCGCCCTAGCAGCACACTTGTTCAACTTAGGTTACTGCAACTCGTATGTGACCAGATTTAGTCACAAACAAGTTGCTGCAACCAATTTTGCCTGACTTGTGCTGCTCGGGCGGAAGCCTCCTTTCAAGAGGCCCGGAAGCCTCCTTTCAAGAGGCCCGGAAGCCTCCTTTCAAGAGGCCCGGAAGCCTCCTTTCAAGAGGCCCGGAAGCCTCCTTTCAAGAGGCCCGGAAGCCTCCTTTCAAGAGGCCCGGAAGCCTCCTTTCAAGAGGCCCAGAAGCCTCCTTTCAAGAGGCCCAGGAGCCTCCTTTCAAGAGGCCCGGAAGCCTCCTTTCAAGAGGCCCGGAAGCCTCCTTTCAAGAGGCCCGGAAGCCTCCTTTCAAGAGGCCCGGAAGCCTCCTTTCAAGAGGCCCGGAAGCCTCCTTTCAAGAGGCCCGGAAGCCTCCTTTCAAGAGGCCCGGAAGCCTCCTTCCAAGAGGCCCGGAAGCCTCCTTTCAAGAGGCCCGGAAGCCTCCTTTCAAGAGGCCCGCCCTAGCAGCACACATGTTCCTTATTGGTTTCTGCAACTGATATGTGACGAGATTTAGTCACAATCAAGTTGCTGTAACCATTTTTGTCTGACTTGTGCTGCTCGGGCGGAAGCCTCCTTTCAAGAGGCCCGGAAGCCTCCTTTCAAGAGGCCCGGAAGCCTCCTTTCAAGAGGCCCGGAAGCCTCCTTTCAAGAGGCCCGGAAGCCTCCTTTCAAGAGGCCCGGAAGCCTCCTTTCAAGAGGCCCGGAAGCCTCCTTTCAAGAGGCCCGGAAGCATCCTTTCAAGAGGCCCGGAAGCCTCCTTTCAAGAGGCCCGGAAGCCTCCTTTCAAGAGGCCCGGAAGCCCCTTTCAAGAGGCCCGGAAGGCTCCTTTCAAGAGGCCCGGAAGCCTCCTTTCAAGAGGCCCGGAAGCCTCCTTTCAAGAGGCCCGGAAGCCTCCTTTCAAGAGGCCCGGAAGCCTCCTTTCAAGAGGCCCGGAAGCCTCCTTTCAAGAGGCCCGGAAGCCTCCTTTCAAGAGGCCCGGAAGCCTCCTTTCAAGAGGCCCAGAAGGCCCCTTTCAAGAGGCCCGGAAGGCTCCTTTCAAGAGGCCCGGAAGGCTCCTTTCAAGAGGCCCGGAAGGCTCCTTTCAAGAGGCCCGGAAGACTCCTTTCAAGAGGCCCGGAAGGCTCCTTTCAAGAGGCCTGGAAGGCTCTATTCAAGAGGCCCGGAAGGCTCCTTTCAAGAGGCCCGGAAGGCTCCTTTCAAGAGGCCCGGAACCCTCCTTTCAAGAGGTCCGGGAACCTCCTTTCAAGAGGCCCGGAAGCCTCCTTTTAAGAGGCCTTGAAGTCTCATTTCAAGAGGCCCGGAAGCCTTCTTTCAAGAGGCTTGGAAGCCTCCTTTCAAGAGGCTTGGAAGCCTCCTTTCAAGAGGCCCGGAAGCCTCCTTTCAAGAGGCCCGGAAGCCTCCTTTCAAGAGGCCCGGAAGCCTCCTTTCAAGAGGCCCGGAAGCCTCCTTTCAAGAGGCCCGGAAGCCTCCTTTCAAGAGGCCCGGAAGCCTCCTTTCAAGAGGCCCGGAAGCCTCCTTTCAAGAGGCCCGGAAGCCTCCTTTCAAGAGGCCCGGAAGCCTCCTTTCAAGAGGCCCGGAAGCCTCCTTTCAAGAGGCCCGGAAGCCTCCTTTCAAGAGGCCAGGAAGCCTCCTTTCAAGAGGCCCGGAAGCCTCCTTTCAAGAGGCCCGGAAGCCTCCTTTCAAGAGGCCCGGAAGCCTCCTTTCAAGAGGCCCGGAAGCCTCCTTTCAAGAGGCCCGGAAGCCTCCTTTCAAGAGGCCCGGAAGCCTCCTTTCAAGAGGCCAGGAAGCCTCCTTTCAAGAGGCCCGGAAGCCTCCTTTCAAGAGGCCCGGAAGCCTCCTTTCAAGAGGCCAGGAAGCCTCCTTTCAAGAGGCCCGGAAGCCTCCTTTCAAGAGGCCCGGAAGCCTCCTTTCAAGAGGCCCGGAAGCCTCCTTTCAAGAGGCCCGGAAGCCTCCTTTCAAGAGGCCCGGAAGCCCCCTTTCAAGAGGCCCGGAGGGCTCCTTTCAAGAGGCCCGGAAGCCTCCTTTCAAGAGGCCCGGAAGGCTCCTTTCAAGAGGCCCGGAAGGCTCCTTTCAAGAGGCCCGGAAGGCTCCTTTCAAGAGGCCCGGAAGGCTCCTTTCAAGAGGCCCGGAAGGCTCCTTTCAAGAGGCCCGGAAGCCTCCTTTCAAGAGGCCCGGAAACCTCCTTTCAAGAGGCCCGGAAGCCTCCTTTCAAGAGGCCCGGAAGCCTCCTTTTAAGAGGCCTTGAAGTCTCATTTCAAGAGGCCCGGAAGCCTCCTTTCAAGTGGCCCGAGAAACTCCTTTCAAGAGGGCCGGGAAACTCCTTTAAAAAGGCCCGGAAGCCTCCTTCCAAGAGACACGGAAGCCTGCTTTCAAGAGGTCCGGAAGCCTCCTTTCAAGAGGCCCGGAAGCCTCCTCCTAAGAGGCGCGGAAGCCTCCTTTCCAGAGGCCCGACAGCCTCCTTTCAAGAGGCTCGGAAGCCTCCTTTCAAGAGGTCCGGAAGCCTCCTTTCAAGAGGTCCGGAAGCCTCCTTTCAAGAGCCCCAGAAGCCTCTCTTCAAGGGGCTCGGTATTCTCCTTACTAGAGGCTTGGAAGTCTACGTTCAAGAGGGGTCTTTTCAAAATACTCAGAAGCCTCCTTTTAAGTAGCTCAATAGCCTCTCTTCAATTGGCTCGAAAGTCTCCTTTCTAGAACCCCGTAATCCTTCCTTCTAGAGCTCAGAATAATGAAAATTTCAGTCAACTTCATGGAGAGCCGTATATCACTTAAATTTTCAGTTCCATTTTTCATATATCTTATGAGTTACACTTATTTTCATTTATGCTAAAGTGGAGGCGATTTACGTACATGTTGTTTGGGGAAGTACTTATATCGCCTCTACTTTAGCATCTTCTACGGCATCATATACGATCTTATGTTGAATGGGGTACCTTAATTAATTCAAAGAGGTACCTCTAAAAAAACCGAATCGAGTTTCATTTTTTTGATTGATTGATTGATTGATTGATTGATTGATTGATTGATTAATTAATTAATTGATTGATTGATTGATTGATTGATTTTTTTTTTCTCTGAAAAATCCGTTTTATCAGCAAAATATCACAAATATTTTTTCTAAAAAATCTGTTAAGATTGTTTCCTTATTTATTTATTACCAGACTAAGGCCGGAGTGGCCTGTGTTGCACATAAAAGTCTTCTCCATTCGGTTCGGTCCATGGCTGCACGTCGCCAACCACGCAATCTGCGGAGGGTCCGCAAATCGTCCTCCACCTGATCGATCCACCTTGCTCGCTGTGCACCTCGCCTTCTTGTTCCCATCGGATCATTGTCGAGAACCATTTTTACCGGATTACTGTCCGACATTCTGGCTACGTGCCCGGCCCACCGCAGTCTTCCGATTTTCGCGGTGTGAACGATGGATGGTTCTCCCAACAGCTGATGCAACTCGTGGTTCATTCGCCTCCTCCACGTACCGTCCACCAACTGCACCCCACCATAGAAGGTACGCGGCACTTTCCTTTCGAAAACTCCCAGTGCGCGTTGGTCCTCCACGAGCATCGTCCAGGTATCGTGCCCGTAGAGAACTACCGGTCTAATAAGCGTTTTGTGGATAGTCAGTTTGATACGGCGGCGAAATCTATTCGATCGGAGCGTTTTACGGAGTCCAAAGTACGTACGATATCCTGCCATGATGTGTCTCCGAATTTCTCTGATGGTATCGTTATCGGAGGTCATCGGTGAGCCCAAGTACACTAATTCTTCAACCACCGCGATTTCGTCACCACAAAATACAAGCTCGAGGTGGGTCGCTTACGTTGTTTAAGATTGTTTCATATAGCTTTTTATTTTATTTTTGTTCAGCCTTAAATAAGGCTGTTTCAAATATTTTATTTAAATTATGTCCTAATTATCTTCCAACGGTGGAAGGAGGGGGATAATAAAAAATAAATATTAAAATGGAAAAAATCAATAAAACTCCTCGGAAATGTTAAAGAATATTTTGATAATTCTCAAAATAATCAGATTTTTTTTTGGTGCTCCCTCAAAATATTATTTTTTGGCAAAAAATCGAGGGGGGAGACATTATTGTTTTTAAATGTTTGTACCGGCCTAAACATGTGAAGAAAATAGAGAGGATCTAGCTCCGTTCGTAGGGAGTGAAACTAGTTACGTCCTGGTTACACCTGTAGATGATTTCTAGTGGTAAGAATGGTGTCCTCGTTTACACGAATTCAACTAAAGGTACATTACTTACATCGAGAAAAAGTTGCTAATTGTTAATTTATGTGTTGGTCGTGTAATAAAACTTCGCACGCAATTTATGCTATCCGATCGTATCTAATCAAGTGTTTCGCGCTGCGTCCAAAATTACTAGAACGGTGATGCTCTCACATGCAAACCAGATTCCTGTGTCCGTGTTGTGGCAAATCTTGGACTGAAAAAATATAGTACGAAAAGTCAAGGATCAAACCTAATTACGTACAAAACTGTAATGAATGGCAGGAAACTACAAAAAATCAATGAAGTCGTATTTAAGTACGCTGCTTTTGAGATACACGCGATTTTGATTTACGTAGAACGCATTTCCGCTTTAAACTTGGAATTAATTATTTTAATAATGTGAGAGTGAACACGCATTAATTTTGATGGTGAACACAATCTTATGAACAGTTTTAAGAGAAAATTGCGAAAATTTAGCAATTTGGTCATTTCAAGTTAGCTGGCGATAAACCTGATTTTTGTTGAATGATTTCGAGTGCGACAATTTTACTGTGGCATCCTTTACATAAAATTCTAGGTTAGAATATGACTGAGTAATATTTTTAAAATTTTGATTGAACATTTCAAATATGCAGTTGAAATTTTTAGTCGTTTTTAATTTTCTTTTTCATTTTTGTTTCAAATAATCGTGGGCGGGAGATGAAAATCTGAAAGGGATTTCAAAAAATCACTAGCGCCCAATCTACGAAGTATGCCGTTACTACACAAATGCTAGCATTGTTTGGCCGTGATGAGAACCCATTACTCGTATCACTTCGTGGAAGTTAAGATAGCCCAATAAAACACGTTCTTCATATAAGTAGGTGTTATCTTATTAAGAAATTAACACCTAACGCACGCTTTATGACACCACACTGACTGCCATACGACACGCATCACCGTTTCAAACACTTTTCTACCATTACCACCGGAGCATCAGCGTACGATCTTCTGGATCGTGGGATGGCGTGTTAACTATCTCTAAACACTTCTAATGCCAAACAAAAGCCCCGACCGCAATTCGTAACATTTTCCACCGGTCGTCACCTCACACGGAGCACTATTGTGACGCCGGGGCGGCCGCGCCGACCGATACCGTTTGTTTTTCCGAACACGCAAACGACTTCAGAGCAGAAGAAAAGCGCAAGCATATAATCATTATGGAAACATCTCCCGGTCGGGTCGGCGATTGCGATTCAACCAATGTGCCACGAGATTATCAACATCGAACAATAAGCTCCATTTTCCCAGCCACGGGATAACAACCAGATTGAAAAACACACGTTCTCGGGTAATAAGGAAAAGAAAAGAAGAGATGTAAAACGCATGATGTGACCGCACCCACCGACGAGTAATTAAACAATTCCAACTATTGCCGCTTCTCTTGATTCTTCGTCTTCGTATATCTTTTTCATCTTTGCATGTCTTAATCGTCCTATAATAGAGTTTGACGCGAATATAATTTCAAAATACGTCTGGCGTTCAACTCTATGGCATTGCTCGCGACCACTTCAAAAGCATAACATATATCTACACTTCTTCAGTCTAGAATAACTAATGTGCTGCTGCAGCCAGCATAAATGCATAGCCACAGCATATTTATATGTTTTTGATTCCATCCCTCTGAAGGTTCCCCGCAGATTACTCTTGAGTTTTGCTGAGATCAGTTGCCATCGAGTGTTGGAAATGGGGACCCCATTCCAATTGTATTGTGCACAAACTCGCCTGCAGTCTTGTTCCGAATCGTACCAATTGCTCGAAAGGCGAGAGATATCACATTAGCGCAATTGTAAACACATTTTTATGCGCACTAATTGATATTAATATTATGCAGTGAAAGCACATCAGGCTGCTCCCGCCTCTTGCCGACGTTGTTTATTTGCAATCACACACCGTGGGGTTCTCAAACGGAGTGGTGGTCTCGGAAACCTGCCACTTTGGCAGTTTTCCCACATTAGCAAGCCTGCGCGCGCGCACTGTACCCCTGCTGGGTGGCTTATTAATGGATTTATTAGCGAACTTACAATGCGGTCTGCTTTGGAGATGCAAAGTATAGTTGATATTTTTGATGCTAATTGGATCAAACCCTTTTATTTCCCAGGCCTGATGTGGATATCTTTTCAGCATGATTTGCATATCGCCGTTACCAATCATAGGCAAAAAACGAAATAGAGGCATTTTGTAGTGGACTAAATTAGGCCAACTTGAGTCAATGAAATTACTGCATAATTCAGTTTGAAAGTTACCCTCTCTTTCTGTGTTCCTATTTATTGCTTCACAATCCAGATATAATCAATTAAATTAAATTTATTAATTAAACCAAAATTGTAAACAAAATCATAAATCTTGAAACGAAAAATATTTTAAGCTATTTGTGGAATGTATTTACTTGCTCGAGTTTGTACAATTCCATTTAATTCCACTACTTTATTGTACCTTTGACAGATACATAGTTCGACCCCAACAGTAAGGCCGTCTTCAGTGTCTCGTACTTGACTCGAATTTTTCCGTGAAAGCATTAACGTAATTTAAATAAGGTCGATATTGAAGAGCACACTTCCTCTAAGCTCATCAGTTTTGAACCACACTTCATTTATCTCGACACGAAAATTATCTTCAAAATTCTAGGCTGTAAATTTGTTACTATCCAAGAGGCTAGTACCGAGAAATCAGATCTCTTCGTGTGACAGCGGTCAAAACATCTCTGCTTGACAAATAAGTTACATGTCATTGAACTAGAAAATGCAAACGTCAGACAGTAGCCAATTCACTCATGCCGGAAAGCATTAAATATGCAGCTCTTTGCGGACTAATATGGATATGCACTTTTCCGGCCATTTCAATACAATATTTAATTAATCAGCATGAAAAATAATACGACGATGGGTTCATTTGCTGTGGTTGTTGTGTTGTGCATAATGCAGCCAGTTGCACATACTTTTTCCATGCCCTCTTTCGCATTACAAATTCATTGATCCGCGATCCATTCAACATTCGGCGGAACTGAGTATGTACTTACGTGCATTAATGAGGGAGAATGTTGATAAATGCCCCAAAGGGGCGGCACATTTCATTGCATAATATCAATCACTGGTCTCACTGTAGATCCTACGTTTTGGGAACATATATAAATATGTCAGATTTCCGAACACCACTTTGCGCTTTAGATATTTTCAGAGAGATTTGAATAAAGATTGAGTCATAGTACATTTTTTACCATCCTCCCGCACATACATACTAGTCATCAATCCACTGCTCTCTCGTTACCGGCAAACGCAATCACCCAACAGGTGAACGCATACGATGATCAACATTGGCGATCATAATCCCCAGCATATGGCCGATGAAGGATTCCGCTGCATTTCAGGTAACAGCATATGTGGGTTCACATGTTACCTCCTATATCAACAAGTGAAATTAAATCCTCTCAGAAACCATCATTTGGAAGGTTTCGAGAGTTTGAAAAGTTTTCTAATTATCTTCTAATCCAGCGGTTTTCAACCTTTTTCTTGAGAGGTATCCCTTCGAACTTTTGCATTAATTGAGGTACCCCTTATTATTTTGATGTAAATGCAAATAAGCGTAGTTCAAAAGATCTATGAAGAATAAACCTGAAAAGTAACGGGATATATGCTGCCGTGAATCGCATATTTGTCCCATATGTATAGGAAACCCTGCAAAGATGGGACAGTATGCGATTCACGGCAAAGTGGGCTGGAATATTCATTATTCCGTGAAACTTTCCAATTCAAATTAAGCTTATACATAAAGCTCAGGGAATCAATATTCGATCAACGCCTAACGATATACCCTTTGTCATCAACAGAGTTTATCACTGACAGTAATGCAAGATGACGGAATGAAAAGTTAGCAACAAAATTGTCTTCTTTTTGTTCGTGACAAAAAAATTCGGATCTTTGTCATTATTATCTCGGACATAAACAAAGCTTTGTCTCGTTGGTTCTCTTTTATCGCATCCAAGAAAAAATGATTCCCAGATAAAGCTTACAATAGGACTTTTATGACTATTGGAGGCTTCTGAGTCTCTTAAAAGGTGGCTTCCAAGCCACCTTAACGACCGCTTTGTAGCTACTTAAAAGGACGACTGTGAGCCTCTTGAAAGAAGGCTTCTGAGCCTCTCGGAAGAAGAATTCCAAGCCCTTTGAAAGGAGGCTTTCCGCGCCTCTTGAAAGGAGCTTCCGAATCTCATGAAAATTGGCTTCCACATCTCTTGATAAGAGTCCCCTTCCGGGCCTCTTGAAAGGAGGCTTCCGGGCCTCTTGGAAGGATGCTTCCGGGCCTCTTGAAAGGAGGCTTCCGGGCCTCTTGAAAGGAGGCTTCCGGGCCTATTCAAACGAGGCTTCCGGGCCTCTTCAAAGGAGGCTTCAGGCCTATTCAAAGGAGGCTTCCGGGCCTCTTCAAAGGAGGCTTCAGGGCCTCTTCAAAGGAGGCTTCTGGGCCTCTTGAAAGGAGGCTTCCGGGCCTCTTGGAAGGAGGCTTCTGGGCCTCTTGGAAGGAGGCTTCAGGCCTCTTGAAAGGAGGCTTCGGGCCTCTTGAAAGGAGGCTTCCGGGCCTCTTGAAAGGAGGCTTCGGGCCTCTTGAACGGAGGCTTCCGTGCCTCTTGAAAGGAGGCTTCCGGGCCTCTTGAAAGGAGGCTTCAGGGCCTCTTGAAAGGAGGCCTGGGCCTCTTGAAAGGAGGCTTCCGGGCCTCTTGAAAGGAGGCTTCAGGGCCTCTTGAAAGGAGGCTTCTGGGCCTCTTGAAAGGAGGCTTCAGGGCCTCTTGAAAGGAGGCTTCCGGGCCTTTGAAAGGAGGCTTCGGGCCTTTTGAAAGGAGGCTTCCGGCCTCTTGAAAGGAGGTTCTGGGCCTCTTGAAAGGAGGCCTCGGGCCTCTTGAAAGGAGGTTTCCGGGCCTCTTGAAAGGAGACTTCCGGGCCTCTTGAAAGGAGACTGGGCCTCTTGAAAGGAGGCTTCCGGGCCTCTTGGAAAGGAGGCTTCCGGGCCTCTTGAAAGGAGGCCTGGAGCCTCTTGAAAGGAGGCCTGAGCCTCTTGAAAGGAGGCTTCCAAGCCTCTTGAAAGGAGGCTCAAGCCCTCTTGAAAGGAGGCTTCCTGAGCCTCTTGAAAGGAGGCTTCCTGAGCCTCTTGAAAGGAGGCTTCCGAGACTCTTGAAAGGAGGCCTGAGCCTCTTGAAAGGAGGCTTCTGAGCCTCTTGAAAGGAGGCCTGAGCCTCTTGAAAGGAGGCTTTCGGGTCTCTTGAAAGGAGGCTTCCGGGCCTCTTGAAAGGAGGCTTCGGGCCTCTTGAAAGGAGGCCCGGGCCTCTTGAAAGGAGGCCTGGGCCTCTTGAAAGGAGGCTTCTGGCCTCTTGAAAGGAGGCTGCCGGGCCTCTTGAAAGGAGGCTGCCGGGCCTCTTGAAAGGAGGCCTGGGCCTCTTGAAGGAGGCTTCCTGGGCCTCTTGAAAGGAGGCTTCCGGGCCTCTTGAAAGGAGGCTTCCGGGCCTCTTGAAAGGAGGCTTCAGGGCCTCTTGAAAGGAGGCTTCGGGCCTCTTGAAAGGAGGCTTCAGGTCTCTTGAAAGGAGGCTTCAGGGCCACTTGAAAGGAGGCTTCTGGGCCACTTGAAAGGAGGCCTGGGCCACTTGAAAGGAGGCTTCGGTCCTCTTGAAAGGAGGCTTCGGGCCTCTTGAAAGGAGGCTTCGGGCCTCTTGAAAGGAGGCTTCCGGGCCTCTTGAAAGGAGGCTTCCGGGCCTCTTGAAAGGAGGCTTGGGCCTCTTGAAAGGAGGCTTCAGGGCCTCTTGAAAGGAGGCTTCCGGGCCTTTGAAAGGAGGCCTGGGCCTCTTGAAAGGAGGCTTCGAGCCTCTTGAAAGGAGGCTTGAGCCTCTTGAAAGGAGGCTTCCGGGCCTCTTGAAAGGAGGCTTGAGGCCTCTTGAAAGGAGGCTTCCGGGCCTCTTGAAAGGAGGCTTCCGGGCCTCTTGAAAGGAGGCTTCCGGGCCTCTTGAAAGGAGGCTTCCAGACCTCTTGAAAGGAGGCTTCCAGGCCCCTTGAAAGGAGACTTCCGGGCCTCTTGAAAGGAGGCCTGGCCTCTTGAAAGGAGGCTTTTGGGCCTCTTGGAAGGAGGATTTTAGACCTCTTGAAAGGAGGATTTTGGGCCTCTTGAAAGGAGGCTTCAAGGCCTCTTGAAAGGGGGCTTCTGGGCCTCATGAAAGAAGGCTTCTGGGTCTCCGGGCCTCTTGAAAGAAGGCTTCTGGGTCTCTTGAAAGGAGGTCTCAGGGCCTCTTGAAAGAAGGCTTCTGGGTCTCTTGAAAGAAGGCTTCTGGGTCTCTTGAAAGGAGGTCTCCGGGCCTCTTGAAAGGAGGCTTCCGGGCCTCTTGAAAGGAGGCTTCCGGGCCTCTTGAAAGGAGGCTTCCGGGCCTCTTGAAAGGAGGCTTCCGGGCCTCTTGAAAGGAGGCTTCCGGGCCTCTTGAAAGGAGGCTTCCGGGCCTCTTGAAAGGAGGCTTCCGGGCCTCTTGAAAGGAGGCTTCCAGGCCTTTTGAAAGGAGGCTTCCGGGCCTCTAGAGAGGAGGCTTCCGGGCCTCTTGAAAGGAGGCTTCCGGGCCTCTTGAAAGAAGGCTTTCGGGCCTCTTGAAAGAAGGCTTTCGGGCCTCTTGAAAGGAGGCTTTCGGGCCTCTTGAAAGGAGGATTTCGGGCCTCTTGAAAGGAGGATTTCGGGCCTCTTGAAAGGAGGCTTTCGGGCCTCTTGAAAGGAGGCTTTCGGGCCTCTTGAAAGGAGGCTTCCGGGCCTCTTGAAAGGAGGCTTCCGGGCCTCTTGAAAGGAGGCTTCTGGGCCTCTTGAAAGGAGGCTTCCGGGCCTCTTGAAAGGAGGCTTCCGGGCCTCTTGAAAGGAGGCTTCCGGGCCTCTTGAAAGGAGGCTTCCGGGCCTCTTGAAAGGAGGCTTCTGGGCCTCTTGAAAGGAGGCTTCCGGGCCTCTTGAAAGGAGGCTTCCGGGCCTCTTGAAAGGAGGCTTCAGGCCTCTTGAAAGGAGGCCTGGGCCTCTTGAAAGGAGGCTTCCGGGCCTCTTGAAAGGAGGCTTCCGGGCTCTTGAAAGGAGGTTTCTGGCCTCTTGAAAGGAGGCTTTCGGGCCTCTTGAAAGGAGGCTTTCGGGGCCTCTTGAAAGGAGGCTTTCGGGCCTCTTGAAAGGAGGCTTTCGGGCCTCTTGAAAGGAGGCTTTCGGGCCTCTTGAAAGGAGGCTTTCGGGCCTCTTGAAAGGAGGCTTTCGGGCCTCTTGAAAGGAGGCTTTCGGGCCTCTTGAAAGGAGGCTTTCGGGCCTCTTGAAAGGAGGCTTTCGGGCCTCTTGAAAGGAGGCTTTCGGGCCTCTTGAAAGGAGGCTTCTGGGCCTTTTGAAAGGAGGCTTCTGGGCCTTTTGAAAGGAGGCTTCTGGGCCTTTTGAAAGGAGGCTTGAAAGGTGGCTTCTGGGCCTCTTCAAGGGAGGCTTCCGAGCTGCTTAGAAGAACACAGCAAATAGTTTTGAAAATTCAACGAAGTGTTAAATTTCGATTTTAAAGAACAGTAAGATCAGTTGATTGTTACGCATATTTGCATGCTCCAAATGCTCTTTCAACGTGGTTACCAAGCTATTCGAAAAACGAAGTGTTCATGCCTTTCAAACGGAGGCTTCCTAACCTTTAGACTCTAGAGTTTAGTTCAGAAGCATATCCTTAACATATTATTCAACATTTTGCTTCGATCAGGTAGATTGCATTAAAGATTTTTTTTATTTGCTAATCCGACGTTTTTTCCTTTTGATCTATTATTCCGCAGCCCTTCATACACTGTGCTGGTTATGAAAGCAGGATTCAATTGACTTTGATTTATTGATCGCCATGCGTAGGGGAAACTGGACACACATGATCCCCACTTTTTGTTTAGCATATTTCTCGATGTAACATGCACAGATTTGCACGCTTCTTGATGGACTTGATAAAGAATTTAATTAGCTATTCAAAAACGTCATTGGAAGCAATTATTTGTTCATGAAAGTTACCAAAAAATCGATTTTGCTGAAAGATAGAAAATTTCGCATTTTCAAAACTTGCGGGAGACTTGATCCCCATATAGGGGGAAATTGATCCCGTTATGAGCTGAACATGTTGAGGTTCTTCCAAGCAAGGATGTTATCGATCATTTAGTAATTTGCGTTCGATCATTTAGTAGTTTGTGAATAACGCATTCCAGAAGCTGAATTTCAAAATGTGTTGTATGGTGGACTTCTAGTGCGTAGGTTTTTCTACAACTCTGCCTAATAGATTGTTGTTAGAATTCCACTAATAACAAAGTTATAGAACTAGTTGCAGTAGCTTTAACTAAATGATTGGAATTTTGTAATAATTTAGTCTAAGTTACTGATTCTATAGCTATGACTCAGTTACTAGTGGAATTCAAACAACGAACGATTTGGCAGAGTTGTAGAAAAACCTTCGCACTAGGAGTCCACCATACACCACATTTTGAAATTCAGCTTCTTGAAAACTATTAAATGATCGAACACGGATTACTAAATAATCGATAACATCCTTGCTTCCAAGTCTAATGAAAGGACGAATTGGTCTAGCCTCAAATCCTAACAATTCTTCATAGTCTGTTGTAATAGCAGTCGTGCGAAAATTAAATAATGTTGTTATTAAGTAAGGCAAGTATCTTGGTTCTCGAATAGAGTAATAGTGACAACATACATCAATATGGTACTGTCACGCATCATCATTTTTGTAGTGTGTGTTAATATTACACAAATGTGATTTCTCTTAAACAACTGACTAAAAGTTGTTGAATGTGTCTATTATTGAAAAATTCTTTAAGAAGACTTACAAATAAATGGTGATTGTAAGCAAACTTCTCCTAGTTCAAACGGAAAGAATTTAGTACCAGATCGAAAAATACTGGTTTTAAGCCCTGTGATTTGTTGAGTATTTTCAAAGCCTAATAGCCTTTTCATAGAAAATAATGTTAAAATGCATTTAATAAAACAAATCAAACATAAGTATGTTCAATTACATTTTGTTCTGGTTAATGAAATAAGGCTATTGAGAAATTTAAATTGCGCGTGTATCGTCTGATTGACAAAATTAAAGAGAAATTAAATTTATTTATACTTTTTAACTAGAAAAGAATTTTAACAGATCAATTAGTTACGTACAATACAATAATATGCAACGGTATACAACAAACGCCTTAATATATGCAATTTCGGGATCAAGTGTGTCCAAACTGTGGGGGATCAAGTGTGTCCATGTTGAGTATTTATCATGTTTTGTTTTTTGTATTCAATGGAAAATAAGCAATAGTTAATTGAATGAATTTATTCAATTCTACAATAATAAAACTTTGTCCAGTAAAAATTTAGTACGTTTTGGTTGGACATATTCAAAGTTATTAAACTTTTCTCTTTTGAAGAAAAAAAGGATTGAGAATGCTCAAATAATAAAACCTCTCTAAAACCCATATACATAAAGTAACTAATATCAAATGTTACTCAGATTCAATAATCTATCTAACGGATCCGTTTGCACATATCACTGGTATAAAAATGTGATTAGTTGAGCATGAGCATGAGCATGAGCATTATGACCGCACAATTCGTAGTTGCTACTCCGTGATTGACTGAACTAGCGAAATTGTACAGAGAACACAATGAATGGGGCTTGGGATTAGCTACCCATTCTCAATGTACACGTTTCGGGAGCTCAAATATTTAAAGTCAATAACGGCGCCGGCCACGTCCTTACGGTCATATAGGAATGGAAGGATTGTTAGTCCGACTCTCGTTGCTACTAGAGACCGAGTATACCTCTGCATCTCCACGATTGTCTTGGGATAGGATATCGTTTTAGTTACAAAGGATAATTTATCTGGACTCACTTTGGTAAGCGATGCGATCTATGGGATGGGAAATAACACTAACATTTCGGCCGACCGCGCGATCGATCGGCTGTCCGAATCATGAGAGATCACGCACTGAACTGATTAATTTTTATTACCGGCCGCGCAATGCAGAACACAATACTTCGACCGATAGCGCGATCGTTCTGCTGTCCGAAACAAGAGAGATCACGCACTGAACTGATTATTTTTTCATTACCGGCCGCGCAATGCAGAACACAATATTTTGGCCGACAGCGCGATCGTTCTGCTGTCCGAAACATGAGAGATCACGCACTGAACTGATTAATTTTTATTACCGGTCGCGCAATGCAGAACACAATACTTCGACCGATAGCGCGATCGTTCTGCTGTCCGAAACAAAAGAGATCACTCCCTGAACTGATTATTTTTTCATTACCGGCCGCGCAATGCAGAACACAATATTTCGGCCGACAGCGCGATCGTTCTGCTGTCCGAATCATGAGAGATCACGCACTGAACTGATTAATTTTTATTACCGGTCGCGCAATGCAGAACACAATACTTCGACCGATAGCGCGATCGTTCTGCTGTCCGAAACAAAAGAGATCACTCCCTGAACTGATTATTTTTTCATTACCGGCCGCGCAATGCAGAACACAATATTTCGGCCGACAGCGCGATCGTTCTACTGTCCGAGACAAGAGAGATCACGCACTGAACTGATTAATTTTTATTACCGGCCGCGCAATGCAGAACACAATACTTCGACCGATAGCGCGATCGTTCTGCTGTCCGAAACATGAGAGATCACGCACTGAACTGATTAATTTTTATTACCGGCCGCGCAATGCAGAACACAATATTTCGGCCGACAGCGCGATCGTTCTGCTGTCCGAAACATGAGAGATCACGCACTGAACTGATTAATTTTTATTACCGGTCGCGCAATGCAGAACACAATACTTCGGCCGACAGCGCGATCGTTCTGCTGTCCGAAACAAAAGAGATCACTCCCTGAACTGATTATTTTTTCATTACCGGCCGCGCAATGCAGAACACAATATTTCGGCCGACAGCGCGATCGTTCTACTGTCCGAGACAAGAGAGATCACGCACTAAACTGATTAATTTTTATTAGCGGCCGCGCAATGCAGAACACAATACTTCGACCGATAGCGCGATCGTTCTGCTGTCCGAAACATGAGAGATCACGCACTGAACTGATTAATTTTTATTACCGGCCGCGCAATGCAGAACACAATATTTTGGCCGACAGCGCGATCGTTCTGCTGTCCGAAACATGAGAGATCACGCACTGAACTGATTAATTTTTATTACCGGCCGCGCAATGCAGAACACAATACTTCGACCGATAGCGCGATCGTTCTGCTGTCCGAAACATGAGAGATCACGCACTGAACTGATTAATTTTTATTACCGGTCGCGCAATGCAGAACACAATACTTCGACCGATAGCGCGATCGTTCTGCTGTCCGAAACAAGAGAGATCACGCACTGAACTGATTATTTTTTCATTACCGGCCGCGCAATGCAGAACACAATATTTCGGCCGACAGCGCGATCGTTCTACTGTCCGAGACAAGAGAGATCACGCACTGAACTGATTAATTTTTATTAGCGGCCGCGCAATGCAGAACACAATATTTTGGCCGACAGCGCGATCGTTCTGCTGTCCGAAACATGAGAGATCACACACTGAACTCCACTGGTATAAAAATGTGATTAGTTTTCGAGAAAACAGGGGGGGATCATGTGTCCCCGGGGATCATGTGTGTCCAGTTTCCCCTATTATTTACAAGTTTTGAAAGAGAAAAAAATATACAAGTATCAAAATATTATAAATCTGTTTTGATTACAGATTTTTGTCCGAGGTGCCCCCTGGGGCAAGTGAAGGTGCCCCCAGGGGTACATGTACCCTAGGTTGAGAACCGCTGTTCTAATCAATCACTAGGGTAATGTATTCCGACCAATGCTGATTTGTTTTCTGTTTCTGTTAAAAATATATATGTACTATTCAATACAACAGCTTTGATCACAGTTTTTAGAAAGATTTTGTTTAATCATTAAAGTTATTTTATTTAAGCACTAAGGGACCATACAAACATAGTACGTAAGTACTAATGGGGGGTAGTAGAGTCTGTCATTTTCGTTCGCTCCATATAAACGAAAATAATGTGTATGAAGGAAATCTTACACGCGGGAGGGGGTTAAAAAACCCAGAAAAATCTTTTACGTAATAAGTGTTTGAAGCCTTAACTGCTTAGGGGTCGTACACTTATTACGTAAGCATTTTTTCTGAGTTTTTCGACCCCTCCCCCCCATGTAAGATTTTTTTCATACAAATGATTTTTTATTTATATGGAACGTAAGATATTGACCAATCGCCCCCCCCCCCTCCCCCCATAAGTGCTTACTTAATATGTGTACGGCCCCTTACGACGCATAATTGCCACATGTTACCTTACCTTAAATGAAATAATCCAAATATAGATGTCAACTAAGCTGAAGCCTCCATGGCACATAACAACTCTTTATGATATATTCTTTGTCCATATCAAACGACATTTTCAAAAATTAATTTCGTCTATCCTCTGTCGCACAAGGTGCACCACCTTTGATGAAAAATAATCGAAGAGTCGCGCACACAAAACCTATTGGACGTCGGGAGCCACGCGTCCGGTTCAATCGAGTGTTGAGCATTCAGTAAATAAGTCGCAGCAGGCCGATTAGCAATGTAATGCATTCATGCATGTCCGTTGTGGGCCTATCCATTTCTCTTTCGGTTCCTCTTCATTTATTCGAAGTTCCGTTCGAGTTGACCCCTTCCTGTTGCAATGTTGCGTTTGTTTTGCTGCTAGTTTTGGTGTGCTCGCAAGTATGAGAACTTGCCACTTTTTAATTCTATGTACTGCTATTTATACAAACCCTACATCATTTCCGTTAATATGCGGAATCAAGGACCGCTAACTAAACTCCAACGAATGGTGGCGCATTCACAGATGGCGATACCCATCATCGTCCGTTTGTCGTCGTTCGGTTCTTTAGTTTTGCCTCCAGTAATTCACATTGGTGTTGTGTGCCGATCACCGGCAAAACAGTTGCAAAACGGACGGATGTGTTCATCCGCCTAGATCGATCAGCAATTTGATTGAACTTTTACATGTAGCTACTTTTTTTTGGCGATTGCAATATAAATTTAAGTGTGGTGGAGACAATACTTTTCACAACAATTTTTTTTTTCACAGAGGAAACAACATGTACCACTTCTGATTAATTTGCCTTAATTATCGGTATAGATAGAACTTCTTTGCAATGCAACATTACGTGAAATGTTTATCTGTAGAAAATACTACAAAACCACAGCATCAAAGAGCACTTATCTTAGTTCCTAATTCCGCCCGGGATCAACAAAGATTACCGAGAAAATATCCGGCAAAGAAAGGTTAAAGAGGGCTTCAATAGGTTCGTAAATATTTACACGTTCTTGCCGTCCGCGCCGAAAAGAAAGTCTCCCGGGAATCGGATCAAAAGGGGACCGCCACTCAACGAGCACGCGTTCTTTTTGTCTTACTGTTTAGTGAGACAGTGAACAGTTATTATATCTCTCAGAATCTCATGTGTGATTGTATAATTATTTCGGAAGGGATTCTATTCTTCTTTCGAAACATTAAAACGGAAATGTGACAACAAGACAGGTTATTTCCTTGACAATTACGTTAACAGTAGACGAAAGACTTAATATTGAGAAAGGCCGTTTCGACTTCAGGTGAATCATTCAGGGGGTTCGCTCATAACGTTGGTTTTGTTTGTTGATGTTCCTTAGATTATTACGTCTACGTTTTCGCTTTCATGGCATATTCCACGCAAACGGAAACCGGAAAAGTCATATAAAAGTGGCTGATTCAATGATTGGCTTTTTTATACGAAGCCTTTCAGTATCGGAGAAACCTGTGTCCGAATATTTAAAATGGAGATTAACGTGATACGTGACAGTCCTACATGGGGCACAAATCTTAGCCAAAAGAATCAAATAACATAAAATACGATTTTTTTTTATCATTTTCCGGGATCATAAAAATGCGATTTTGAGTTGTGTTGATTGACTGTCATTTAGGATTTATACTCAATTACATGAGAAATAAGTCGGTCACTATTCTTCGGAGCAATTATTTCCAGACAATTCGTAAAATTGTATCGCTCCAGTACCTGGAATAAACGGTTCTAAGAAGCGTGTTTAACTAATTCGTTCATTTGATTACAAATTCATCACATTGCGTCGCTTACGGTGTGCGTATGATAACTACGCACCTGAGATAAATGTATTATTCATTCTCGCAGTTTGTAAATAACTCAAACCAACTAGCGGAGTTCCAGAACTTTCAATTATCTTCGCCGACTGAACCTGATGAGAATTACAAATGGTTGTAAAGTTGCTTTGCTCCAGAACTGAGTCCGCCGTGCAGGAAATACTTTGCCGCCGTTGTTATGTTTCCATGTCTTGATGTCAAGGCTCTTTATCTGTGTAAAACACGTTGAGAAGAATAAGAGAAAATATTATTACGGTAATTGCTGAAAGGTTTTTTGTCAACTTCAATGTACACATGCGAGAATAATTTTCATTAAAGTTGAAAATTGATTTATGCCAATTCAAGGACAGAAAATCATGTTGCAAATCATCCTTAACAGTTCAGCATGCGCGCGGTCCTGGAACGCTCATGTAGACCTGTAGATGTAGACCTGTAGACCCAGATGTAGACTGGTTCGTGCTGTGTACCGCAAGCGATGTTTTTCGTTTATGTTGTTCAAAATACAACAACGCGCGTGCTTGTGTGCTGAATCTGTTTCACGGTGGCTCTACGGAATGAAAATCTTTTGTTTATCTGTATTCATCTGAATTCGGTTACATTTACGTTGCTTCTACTAGAAAGGTTCTACTTGTGCTGCTAGGGTAAGGCTTTATCGTCCATGCCTGATTTCTCCCTCATAGTGGTTCCGACGGAATTGGATACTTTATGTTAAACATACTCACCCCTTCTGCCCAGATCCGGTTCCTATAGTTGGTTAACCAAATATGATCTACTAATCCTTCTCGAATAAATGGCGGAAAAGCTTGGTCATCCCTATTCCTTAGAAAAACATCTCATCGCGGGATGTCACGAAGTACCGGCCCATTTAATTAATCTCTTGTGTGTCCAAGGTCATCGAGTAAGGGCTGGTGAACCGGCGGCTGCGTGCTCTTTTTGTTACCCACTACAGCAGCCAAGTCCGCTTGTGCCGAGGCAGGCATCTTTCATTTTATCCATCGTGTGCGGGCGGCCATATGCCTCCAAAGCACCTCTTTCGTCGCAGCAACTTCCGGACAGCAAAAGATCAAATTCCTTGCCGAAGGGGGCTGGATCCTGAACACGATGGTCGGTGTTGGTCCCCCCTCAGTGGTGCTAGGCCACTGACATGGTGTGGGGAGCTGGCACTGGTAGAGTAGGCATCAAGGTCATCGGGACTGCGCTTTCATCGCTGTCATTTACCCGTCCAGGAAACCCGTCCTCGTTCTATCCTATTCTGCCAGTGTTATCTCTGCACTTCTGAGCGAGACGCCAAATAACCTCTGGATCCAAAGCATCCTAGCAAACATGCGCCCTAGAATACGACCTTTGCGTGAATCCCAGGTCACTGCAGAATACCTGGTAATACCACGGCCTTACTCATTGCCGAAGTCGGATATCAGGGCCGGTGTTTTGCGTCATCTGTCCCGTTGGGTGATGTAAAAACCTGAATCTGAAGATCGTGTTGGGAACTGAGAAATGTTCTGGAGGGCTTCCACTACCGAACAGCTACGGAAAATCAGACGACCACATTGGCCTGAACGGATGTAGGGGTTAAAAATGGAGCCCATGGATAAGCAGGTGAATACAATCCAAACGGCATCACGGTCATCCCAGGCATCATCATGAGTAAGGCCCACAACACAACAGTCTCTCTTTCCAACTCAACTACCAGTCTTAACTAAATCAGCTGGGGTGGGACTCACAATCCCCAATATCTATGTCACCACACATCACCCCGTTTTGCCTGGTCTTACACTTACAGCCAAACATGTTCAAATACGCTGTATTTAGATTTCGCGATTTTTTTCTCGAAAAAGTTCTCTCTCTCCACATTCGGATGATCTGACGTTCTATGTTCCTTCAGCCGTTTTTTTTTTTTTTGACCAGAGGATAAACAGAATCAATTCGCCACCTTTTGGAGTACGGCTTTGGTCTCAAACCATAACTACATCTCTGAAGAGCAGTGCATTGGAATTTCCATCAGTTTGTATAAGATTCCAACCGACCAGTGGATACCAGCAGATCGTCTGGTTCCTTTCCAGCCCAAATTTACACCACCACTTTACTTGTCTTTACTTGTCCACGTGATTTTCATCGGATGCTTTCGAGTTTTTGAATTCAGCACCTGGCATTTTTCGGCTTTGCCTAGGACAAGGTTCATACGACAAGTGAAGAACTGGTCCATGTTAAAATTCGCATAAATAAAAAATAAGAAAAAAAAATGGAGAGAAGGAAGATAAAAGAAAAAAAAGAGAGAGGAAAAGGAAAAAGTGAATAGTAAAAACTAGGAAGAAATAAGAAAGAAAGAAGGGTGAAGGGACAACAAAGAGGAAAGATTTCAAAGGGAAATAGGAATTAAGAAGATAAAATAAGTAGGAAATAAGGAAATAGAAAAAATGAGGAAGAAGGAAGATGTGAGCAGGAAGAAATATGAAAAGAAGAAAAATGAAAGAAAGCAGAAGAGGAAAGAAAGAAGTAAAAAGCAAGTAGGAAGAAAGAAAGAAAAAAGAAGAGGAAAAAGAAGCAGAAAAAAGGAAGTAAGAAAAAAGAAGAGGAAAAAGAAGCAGAAAAAAGGAAGGAAGTACCGATTTCTCACTTCTCATTTATTTATTCTTACTTGCCACTTTTACCTTCTCATTTTTTTTCACTTCTTACTTCTTACTTCTCACTTGTTACTCCTCAATTCTTACTCATCACTTCTCACTTCATACTTCTCACTTCTCATTTCTGACTTCTCACTTTTCACTTCTTCCTAACCACATTTCACTGCTCACTTCGAACATCTCATTTTTTACTGCTCGCTTATCACTTCTCATTCCTCACTTCTCACTTGTCACTTCTCATTAGGTCTAATGACCACTCGGCCTAATGATAATTTCGCTTAATGACAATTTGGCTTAATGGTCTGATACGCGTCGCGCATCCCGATTTCACCGCGTATAGCAAGGCAGTGTTTCTGACTTTTCACAAAATCATCTTTTTTTTATTTCTTTATTAAGGAGGCTTTCAGCCCTTGGCTGGCTCACCTCCGGAAAGTCATCTTCCTCTATGCAATTTCTACTGACATTAGGACGTAGTGACCAACCCACTATATTCTGCCGTATTTTATATGATTCACAATATTTTCTTCTATACATACTTGATACAGCTCGTGATTCAAGCATCTGCGCATTTCACTCGAAAGCCCCAACGCCCTTCCCTTCCTTTTTATGAAGAGTTACTAGAAGAATTAGGGTTTACATAGAACGATTATCGTTTTTGTCTGCATGTTGCGGAACCTAGGCTGCCATTGTAAGCCGAAGAAGGTCCACTGGATTGTACCATATAGCATTTCAAGATAAATAATTTCTTCAGCAACTTCATTCGCACCCCCACTAAGTACTACTTAAGCACAAACACCACTGGGTTTACTTTTATCTTAACTCGCAACCATATACTTATTCATAGTAATATTAATTGTTGAGACTATCCTCACTATCTACACAGAAAAAAATAATGCATCAATTCGATCCATTATGCAATCCAACTATTTCATTTCTAGGTATCTAGCGTTGTATAATGATCATTTGGATCAGTTTCGTCGAAAACTTTGTTAGAACATTATCTGCCACAGCTCAAAGAACAGGCAAGATGCTTAGGATTAACATCTGATCCTTCGTGGATCGGCCCTCACAAAAAGCTTTATGGTATTCACCGACTAAGGACTCGTCGAGCAGTCTCCATCTTTTCAACTTTCAAGAAGACTTCCCACTAGTCATCCAAGAAGCGAAGAAAAAGCAATGAGAGTACTTTCTCGACTCCGTCAACTCGGCTAAACCCGCGGGCGAACTGTGAAGGAAAGTAGAAAAGTAGCATCGTCGAAGATCGCACCATATCAGACCCTTCGAAAGTTGCCAACGCTCTCGGGGAGTATTTTGCTTCACTTGTCACGATAAGTGGGTACTCAGCCGAATTCCAGAGGTTCATCACCAGCAGATCCTGCTCCCTAGAGAACTTCAAAATCCCACCGGACTTGTCCAACTCTGCCGCTGAGCTGTGATTCGCCCTCGCCTATCGCGAGCTGTAACGGAAATTCCTCTGTACCAGATTGAATACAGTACTCGATGATCAAAAACCTTCCCCTTCCCGCTGGATAAAGCCTTATTCCTATTTTGTCAACCAAGCCTGGTCGGGCCGAATCTTTCCAGACGAATGGCGGCTCAGCCACGTCATCCCAATACCGAAGGATAGCGTCTCCTCCCGGGATGCCTCGAAATACCGCCCTATTCACTAACCTCCTGCGTCTCTAAGGTTGTCGAGAGGCTAGTTAACCGTCGTCTACGCGAGAAACTCGAGGAAGATGGTAGGTTCGGCTTCCGACAGCGGGTACGGAACCGGAACTTATTTCGCAAAATCATGTCCTTCAGAATGGCATCTCGAATGCGTTCAATCGGATCTGGACACCACTAATTTGCAGCATGGGGATTCTCGGGCAACATAATTGCATTTGCTCGGAATTTCCTCAAATAAACATTTCAAGTCTTCATCGGAAATCAGTAATCCGGAATCTACCAGAAGAAAACTGATGTACCCCAAGGGTCATTCCTTATTTTTGGTAGCCATTAACAAGGTTTTTCTTTTCCTACCACCCAACGTTTACGTTTTGCCTTTCTCGTACAACTAAGTTGTACCGAAAGGCTATCATTTCACTCTGAAAACGAACTTTTTATAGAAACCTCTGAGACTCATAGTATTATATACCAATCGACTCAGCTCGACGAGCTGTCCGTCTGTCCGTCTGTCCGTCTGTCTGTCTGTCCGTGTGTATGTATGTGTGTATGTGTGTGTGAATGTGTGTGTGTATGTGTGTGCACAAAAGCTATAAAAAACATTAGACAACTTTTCGTATAGTAATCCTTAACCGATATTCTCGCAACAAGTTTCATTCGACAGGGGACAAAGCCTTGTTGATCACTATTGAATTTTATAACGATCGGTCATTGCGTTTAAAAGTTATGCAGAAAATGGTACATCAGACCATATAAATCCCATATAAGGTTAGTGTCTTAACTAAATGCGAGAAAGGCATCACCAACGCTAGGTGGATTAATCTGGGTTTTTATTTATGCCAACGACATCACATTGGTCGTTGACGGAGACACATCTGGACGCACTCGTATTAAAGCGCAATCCACCGCAAGCATCAACTGTCATGTCCGTGCATCAAGTTAGGGCAGTGATCTCCAAAGTGCGGCCCGCGAAGGATTTCAGAGAATACATTACATGTGGCCCACTGTTAAGCATAAAGTAGGACTAGAAAAGCTTTTAATATTTCCCATTTTTTTGTTGCATTCGAGGATTTTATCAAGTTTGCACCATTATGTTGTTGAAGCGCCATATAAAAAGCATGAATCGTGTTATCATCATGATTAATGAAATTCATCACTTCAAAAATATTATAACAGCAAACATACATCGATATTATTGCCCCGGAGTATAAAAACAGCAAATTATTTCTTCTATTCACGTATTTAATCGAGCCTAATGTTGAGCTTCAGGTAAGAATAATGATGCTTTACACTGCTCAGTCGAGTCAAGTACGCGACTCTGGTGGAATTAAATGGAATTGTACAAAATTGTCTTATGTCAAGTGACTGCTCCGTAATAAAAATGCTTTTATTCTTAAAAATAAGTAAGGGCTCGGCGAAATTCAACTGAAAAATTGCTGGATAATTAACTCCAGGAAACACGTTGACTATCATGTCAACATACTTTAAGCTACGGAAAATATTGAACGAAATCAATATTTTTTTCCATGCTGGCAGAACGCCGACCATATGATCATTTGGAAAAAACAGCTTAGAATAAATACTTTCAAAACTGTAATGTGGCCCTTGATAGTAAGCATGCTGGGGAGTGGGGACCACTAAGTTAGAGGAACACTTCATCCCCAATCGCAAAATGGTTAAAGTACTCGGCGTCTCCATCGGCGTCTCCATGGCCCCACATTTCTGCCTCATTTCCGCTCCATCAAACTCAACTGATGCACCATTCTTTCAAAGCCTCACAGGATCAGCAACAGGGGTATTCGTTTCCACATTGGAGAAGCCATTATAGACAGTAGACTTCTGTAGGGTCTTGAACTCACATGCATTCCATACTGTAACATCATTAACGTCCTGTCTCCGACCCTCCGACCTGCGCCGAGCGTTCCACCGCGTTCTGGCTGCTATATGCCTCCTTCAACTGCCGGAAATCTAAGGATCCCTTTTGTTATTGAAGGAGACCGGATTCTGCGCGGTGACCGGAGTCCGTCTTCCCACAGAGTGGCCAGGATCCACTGGCATGGAGCAAAGAGCCGGCACTCCTCCATAGCCAACAAAAATCACTTCATCGCAAGACGCTTCTAGAGACGAGACAATACGTAGGCTGTTCGTGGGTCGGTGTCTGAGGTGCTAAACAAGAAATACAGGAACTATGAACATCGTTACCCTGCGGCCCTGCTTATTGCTGCCACTACACCCTCTGTTAAACCTATTATAATCCTGATTGACTCCGCCAGCGCTGCGCTTCAAAGCGATCACCCAAGACACCCATGCATTCAGACCATTTTCTTCAATATACAACAATCGACAACCTTTGCGTAGATTCCAAAACATTGTGGAGTGCCGGGGAATGTTACGGCTAATAATCTGGCTGGTGCGGTCACCAAGGCCGGTGTTTTACCACTTCGGTTCCCCTGGCTGACGCCAAAACCTGGATTAAAAGAATCGTCAGTCAGAATTGGGAGAACCAGTGAGTGGCCTCCAATTCCACCCAGCTACGGAAGGTTAAGGGGTCAACAGCACTGTCCAATGCCGTCGAACATGTGATTTACGAATGTCTGAGGCTTGACGCTCCTCGATCCAACTACGGAAGTCCCTCGAGTATCCGAAACGCTTTGACTGATGATATCACCAGCCTGTCAGCCCTCGTCTGCTTTTTTAAAGACGCAAATTTAGTTGCCATCTTGGGCCTAAGCAGCATAACTCGCGTGTAAATCCCACCCCCGCCCGGAAGCGAACGGGCTTCCCAGGGGTACTCTCCAGAGGTTTTAAGACCCACCCCTCTTAGTAATAAAACAAACAAAAAACTGCAGCTCTGTGATCAGCTGAGGGGGGCTTCAACTGGCCTGTCTTCCCTTCCCACATACATTGTTTGGTTTGCTTTAACAATGGCGATTTCTAGATTGATATTTTCCGAAGAATATATCTTCTAATGCCACTGCACAATATGGAATCTAACGTGTTTTCCCGTAGCATTGAAAATGCTCTCTAGCTTCAAGAGATCCTGCTGATAGATCCTTTTCTTTCGGAAGGAGAGGACTGGCTTTTGGATAGAAGATAACCCTGTAACTCTTCATGCAGCGTCTTGTGTTTATTAGAACAGTTTCATCTCCTACCAATATTTTATCGGTTTTAATGTCCTAGTTTTAAGTATTATATTTAATTTTAATCTGTTATCATATTACAATAAACAGTTTTTAACACGCCGCCGCCGTCGACATTTTCGCATCGGCGAGCCGCCATTCAAAATTTGTCACGGCTTTTTCCGCAAAGTGGACTCTTAAGTGGTATTGTTGTGTAGGTGTTATCACGCCTATCTAGAGAGTAGAAGGTTGAGGGTTTGAGTCCCTCCAAGACACGTGGATTCTTTTTCGCAAAATTAATATCAATTTGTCCATTTCGAAAACATGCGATGTGCGCCACAAGTCATTAAGCTAAGCTGGTCATTTTGGCGAAAAAGTCGTTTAGCCGGAAATTTGTGCCGGAAATGCCGTTTGGCCGACTAGTTGTTTCGCAGAAAAGACATTTTCGGGCCAAATGACTTTTCCTGCCAAACTACCCTTTCTATCAAACGGGTTTTTCGGCTAATCGAAATTTTCAGCTAAATGACGTGTAGAGGCAAATAATTTTTCTGGTCAAATACCTGTTTGGACCCCTTTGGCTGTATGTCGCTCTCGGCCATATGACATTTTCGTCCTAACCAATAGCAATATAATAAAAGTTTCGGGTAAATAGGCTTCGGCTAGATGACTTCCGGCTTAACGTGCTGTCGCCCTAGTGGCATTCGAACAAATAGCTTTCCGCCAAATTAATTTCGGCCAAACGACGGAAAGAGACGTTTGGGCGGAGGCAACATGGTCGAAAGGTGTTTGGCCGAATTTATCATTCGGCCGCAATCTATCTGGTCGAAAATGTCGCTTAGCCGAAATGAAAATACCAATTCAAGAAATGTACATAGGGTTGAAAATATCGTTCGACCGAACTGGTCATTAGGTCGAAAAAGGCGTTTGGATGAACAGGTCACTTTACCGAAAATACCGTTGGCCGAGATAGTTGTTTGGCAAAAAGGTTTTTACTATGTTGTCATTATTTAAGAACCTTGCAGCAGTTGGCTGGCTCGTCTCTGATCTGGCGAAAAGGTTATTTGACCAAAAATGTCATTTAGCCAAACGGGTCAATATTTTTAACCATAAGTTTTCCGTGGAAATTTTCGAATTTCACGTAGAAATTTTGAAGTTTGGTGGAATTTCCGATAAAAAAACCTTGTGGAAATTCCGAACAAAATTGCGGAGTTTCCCGTGAAAACTCCTTAGAATTTAATTTACTACTACCGCATAAAGCCCCAAATACTATGTCAGCGGAACGGCAACGGAAACGAAAAATTTTACAGTTAGCCCATATATTTTCTGTCAAATTTGCCGTTTCCGTTCCGTTGACATTGTGTTTTGGGCTTAACCCCGCTCCTTCGACATTGATTGGTGTCGAGTAAGCATATGCGGTATTTCGAAAAATTTCGTTTCAGGTGGTTCGAAACGAAATTCCGCGGAATTTCGCGGAATTTGAGCATGGCGAAATCTGAATTCTTGATTTCGTTTCGTTTCGTAGAGTTACAAACATTTCGCTAGAAAAAACAAGCTTAAAACGAAATTTAACGGAATTCCGCGGAATTTCGAAACAAATTTAGACTTGAACCGTCTTGTACGGTTGTCAAAAATTTTGGCTGCGATGCTGAACAAAATCATAAAGCTGTTTTCAAAACTGAATGTAGTACAAATTTTTCTATTAACGCCTACTACGTAATCTCATTCTGAGTCGACAAAAACGTATTGAGTTTTCTTCTGAAATAAGTCTTCAGTTTTATGTTAGAAAGGTCCAGCAGAAAATTAAAAATATCTTCAACTTAATCTTTAACTTTAACTATTTTCTATCCCATTTGTCCAAAAGTGATCCGACTCAATATTTAAAACGTCAGCCTCTGAGTGTAAATGTAATCAGATATGAATCAGACCAGTACAACAGGCAAAGTCGCGGCGTGGATTCCTCAGGCCCTTGTGAAGTATTTATAAAGCGCCTATTTTTATTAAATGGCAACTTCTTCACCTCTTATGCCTCAAACCAGGTTTAAGCGCATGACTAAGCACCGCTTAATAGTTAAGAATGCCCTAAGGAAAACAGTGAACGAAGCACATGATTTTGCGTTGGATTGATTTGAAACACGGTTTTCGTCTTCGAGTTTTCAAAAAAAAACTTCGTTCACAATAAATATTTAGTCGCTTACCAAGGTGGCTTTACATGAATTACCTTTTCAACAAACCAAAGATTCCTCTCCCGTGACGCTCACGGAGATGCAGAGCATTCCTCTTATAATCTTATAATAATGAGTATCAAACTATTTTTCCTCTCCTAATCCTAAATTGACTGTACGGGCGTGACTGTCCATAGCAGCTGTTTCTTGTACTCAGTTGAAGTCTGTTGAGGATGAAAGTTTGACAACAATTTTTGCATGCCTCATATGGACAAACACATATGGTCGGGGTTCAGAAAAACTGCCCATGCGGCTTTTTAACTGACTTGTGGTATTTTGTTCGCTAAAAGAAAACGGAAATGATTTTAAATCAATTTATATGTACATTTGTTGATCAATATTTTTTTGCTGGCGCTTGGTGTGCTTTGGCAGAACTCCGGCCATATACAAGGACAAACAGACAATAGCTTGGTTCTTCGCGTTGATGGTATATAAGACTCCGAGCCTCCTATAAAAAGGTTGAATTTGGAAGGAAATGATATCCTTTTGTTACAAGTTTTTGTATGAGAAATAAAAAAATATTTCTTCATATTTGGCAAACTGCAGTCGTAAAAACTTTGCGATCATATTTCTGAATCACAATCTGAAAGAAATATCTTTGTGCATTTTAGAAAGATGCGGAGGATTCATCTAGCGAGCAAATGTATGCCATTAACAATTATCTCTCTGCGTTACTAGGGTAACCGTACCCTTAGTGGAGGTAGCACCAATAGTGGAGGTAGTGGGGTTTTAATGAGATTTATCATATTTATATACTTTACGATGGCTTCAGTTAATGCGTCGTGCTTTAAATATCCTGTTAAATGCAACTTACCCTAAGATTTCGCTTGATAAACTATTGAAAACAATAATTTTCCTTAACAAAATTGACTCCCTTGCACCTATAGTGGTGCAACTGTACCAATAGTGGCGAGTCTCATAAGAAACCAATGGATAGCACCACTATAGGAACCAAAATTATTTTTTACCGCCACTAAAGGAACAGTGTACCCATAGTGGTGCAAGCAATATTTGGTAATTGTTGATGTTAAATGACATCTATCTCATTTTTGTTAGCAAATTTATTAGTTTATCTATTGACTAAGATAATAAAGCAGTAAATTCCCCATAATTATCATTTTTTTTTAAATATTTTCTTTTGTGGATCTACTAATACCTCCACTATTGGTACCGTTACCCTATATTCGTATATTCTGGTTTTGATTTAGCTCAATACCATAAAACCACGCCGATAAATGAATATGAAGTATGCTTCAGCATAATCACATAAATCTTAAATGAAATAAGGTTTTAAATAGAGTTTGAATCAGAAAACAAATGAAATCCCACAATTCCTATACTTTTACTTATGTATATACTTACTGAACTGATATAAAATTGAACAGATTCGGGAGCACCCACTCCACGATGAATTCCTTTGAAAGCGGCACAAATGCTGGGTATTGCCTTATCGCCAATGGTAAACGGGAACACGGCGATTTATCACAGACTGCTTCTTCCGTTACAATAGTTCTATCGATCGCAAAGCAGTTATTTTAATTTGAGAAAATGAAATCAGAATTGCGTACATAATGTAAAATTAATTCAAAAAAATTCCGAGGAAAAAAATTTAAATTTCGTTTCGTTTCGAAAAATTTCGAATTAAATGTACTTTGATTTCGTATCGTTTCGAAGTCTCGAAAGTTAATATATATTTCGTTTCGTTTCGTTTCGAATCAACATAGACATTTTAAATTTCGTTTCGTTTCGTTTCGTTAGGAAAAAGTGTCTTATCGCATACCCCTAGTGTCGAGGGAACGGGGTAGCTTTTTTTTAATTCGACAAACTGGCTGCCCTACACTTATTCGTTTCATACGTGTTTTGCAACTCTATTAACTTTTTTGTTTTGGTTCTTCCCATTGTGTTGTAGTGCGTTTCGCGCCCGATGGGAAAGTGTTGGTTCGGTTAGAGCAAAAGTTGGCTGCAGAACACGTACTCCAGCACTTTTTAATTCGAATGGTGTCGAATGAGCGGGCTTTTACAATTTCATATAAAAATTAAGAACAATTTTACGTGAAAATTCTAAAAAATTTCTCATGAAAATCCCAAAGAATTTTCCACGAAAATTCCAAACAATGCCTCTCTTGGGAGTTCCAAGAAACTCTAGTGAAAACTTTAAAGTAGTTGCTGTGAAACATCTGAAAATAATCTCCGAACAAATGTTTTGGACAAACTAGGATTTTTTTGTGCAAGTTCAAGATTCTCACAGTAATGTCTTGAAAATGCCCAGAAAAAAATATTCAAGAAACGAACGCATTGAAAAAAGGCGCCCGCCGACCAAAATTATGACGAACGCCGCCGCCAACGATTTTCGGACCGGTGCACACCTCTTTCTGGAAGGTCCCTAGATTGGACCTGGTGGTGACTCCGTTTCAAGGCCCCTCCTTTTCTCCAAGCGCCCATCTGGCCTTGGCTTCACTAGATAAGGGAAGAACTGATCTCTGTATCAAAATTCACAAAAAATAAAGCTTTAAAAACTCTTTTAACAGAATACGAGATAGAATTTTGTTCTCCGAGTTCATAAAGGTTATCTCAAACAAAAAAAATCCTAAAGGAAAATGATATTAATTGTGATTATATTGATATTACCTGGAATACCATTCATTACTTTGTAATCACTAAGAAAATCCCGAAAAATAGAAGTATTCTTAGATTCCGTTCAGAACGCAGCGTCGAAGAGTGGTTGGCAGGAGAAGTCTGGTTGCGAAGAACAATAAGCTAGTTGCGTATTTTGACCAAAGTGTGTTACACTTCCACCAATCTATTCGATTTCTACCTGGAACAAGTGCAGAAATTGTCAGAGTGACCTCTTTCAAATAAAAATGATCATTGTCACTATCATTCCTTAGCTTACCGGTAAGATACGCTGCTACAAAACGAACCCGACCATCTTCAGCAAGACCATGTTATAGAAGGTTGGGACTTGAGTTTGATTCCCGGTCCGGCCAAGCTGCGAAGTGGGAATGACCCAGTTGGGATGAAATGCCATAAAAGGAAAAGAAAAGGTCCCAATCCATATGCCCATATGCTATGTTGCTTCTATTTTCATCTTATTGAAAGCCGACGGGTTTGTCTTAATTCAAACCTACCCAAACTCTGGCTATGTAACGATAATTGTCACTGATGAGATGAGTTATTATTCATTCCTGAATGATCCATCTGATGAATACAAATTGAAAAATTAATGCACTTGGAGTGAACGGAGGGTTAATGCATTCTTCACGCCTTGTTGCTTGTCCCACAAAGCACGTAGAGATACATGTCTGTAATATTCTGAGATGTGTGTTCATAAAAAAACCACAAAAAAGGGTTCGCCGCAAATGCACAAACCAAATTCCCGCCAGCAGATGGAAACGCTGAGAACGGAGTTAGCTTAAGATAAATAATGTTTGCTTGCTGTACATGAACGCAATCCAACGTTGGTGACATTCAATCCATCACATTCCCGAACTGTCGTCGTCGTTTTTCTTCACCATATAGAAATTGCGTACGTCGAAGCTGCAAGAATGTAGCGGCCGTATTGACTAACATGCATTTCTTAATTCATATACCAATTTTTATTATTATTTAACTTACAATTAACCTTACTTACACGTTATCCAATGAAAAAAAGCCTCATTACCTGTGAAATTTGAAACAACAAATTCACACATGCTTGTAGCATAATAAAAGCTTCGGTTGAAGCCGAATGAAATTCAAATTCGACTCCACGCGAAAATGACATTCGCGAAAGCGAAATTTTCTAATTTGTTGTTTTCTCTTCTTCCATTACCCGCTTCCAACAATTATGAAAATCACCGTTGGACACTCGAGTGGCCATTTGGCAGATTACATGGGAAAACTATCTACCCATCATTTGTTGAATGGTGTCCTCGAATTCGAGCCACACAAAAGTGGGCTAATGAAACCTGCCTGTCGCCGTTCCTATGAACGTCGTCGCCTCTAAAAACGGCCGAATCAGTATTCATAAATCACCACCGACCGGTATTACAGTTTGTGAGAGCTACGCTGCCGTGTCAAGCATATCTGTCCCATGTCAAAAAATATGCAACTGAGAAAAATGCGATTGAAGTTGGAAAGATATTTTTTAGTTTGTAGCTAAATTGCCCCATGAAATTTTGATTAATAAACGTATATCGATGAAAATAGTGTATTTCTAATGACTTAGTATGTTTCAAAAGATAAACACTGTTTTTTAGTGGAATTTATTCAGTGGGACATTTATGCTGCGAAATTGAAGACAAAATTGATAATTCCAAGCATATTTGTCCCAGTGCTAAAAGTATCATCAGATTACTTTGCGCTTAGCAAAAGTTTAGTTGGGTCTGGATAACAACCTGTTTCAAATTAGATGCATTAAATCTTTTCAAAGCGTATTGTAGTAAAGGGCCGTACACTAATAACGTAAGCTTTTGGGGGAGGGGGCTTACGCTCCATAGAAAAAAATATGTATTAAAAAGCTGACATGGGGACGAGTGTGTCTGAAAACCCCAGAGATATTATATCTTACATAAGTATAAGGACAGTGAGAATTGGTTCCTATACATAATTTAATCCTGAAATAAATTCTGGTCAGTGGCGTAGCCATGGGGGTGGTTTTGGACATGAACCCCCCCCCCTCAGAGACAAAATTTTTAGAAGATTTTTTTTTTCGTAGAAAAAAAGTTCGGAAAACTACCCCCCCCCCCCTCATTTTCTGGCAACGCCACTGGTTCAGGTGAATTATGTTTCACCGCAGATGGATTTTTGGGAGAAGCATCAAAATCAGATTACGTGGTAACTCAATACCGCAATACTGCGAAGGTGTTTGATGATTCCTATAAAATTTATTTCAGATTAGCATCTGATGTGTCGAGTGGAAACTTCCACCTGTGTGTGGTGCGTGTGTGAACATTTGTAAACACATGTTAAGGACCATTTATTCGTAATAAGTTGTACTCGACAGGAAATTCGGCCCCATTGTTTGCTATTGAAAATCGATTAGTCACTTTCGAAGCTATTGGAAAATTATGTATATATGTAAATTAATTGGGCCTACCTTATAGCCATGCGATTAGAAGCACGACTACAAAGCGATGATGCTTAGGTGGCTTGGTTGGACTCACGGTCAAAGGAATTTTCGGGTGCAATTAGGCATAAAAGTATTATCGTGTTAGCCTCATCATATACGAATGCAAAAATGGTAATGCCAACAAGAAAAGAAGAAAAGTCTAAATGAATACAAAGAATGCGAATAAAAATGAGAGACTATTCTCACTCAAATTTTAATATAAATCATCTTAATATGCTTCAATTATTACTTTTCAATTTTCATAATGCACAAGAAAGGCATCAACGATGTTAGGTGGATTAACCTTTTTCCCATTGAAACCATACCACAACCCATATTCTTTCTCTGAATGATTTGATAATGAAAATGGGCCTCTTCGAAGTAATTTAATACATGTTATATGAAATTTGTTTCAATGGGACAGTTATGCTTGGAAATTCTACAATGGGACAAAATGACCCGATATTTTTTCGCCAAGTTTTCGAACAAACTATATGTATTTATTTGTTCACAATAAAATATACATTAATTTAGAACGTTTGGTGCATAAAACTCAAAAATGATAAAAATCGACATGGGACAGATATGCTTGGGACGGCAGTACGGGTGATGACTGGTACCAACAGTTGTCGTTTATTATTCTAAATATTCGGGTGACTCATCTCTCAAGTGCTCAGCAGCCGGAAACCTGACAAACTTTGTAAGTTTCTTATTCAGTTTTGAGATTTTGTTTAAACTTTTGTGTGGTAACCAAATTGACATCAAGTCCTGTTATTGATTGATTGATTTTATACATAAGTGCCGAAGGCTGTCTTTAGCCTAGCGGTTACAAAGCAAAACCATGCTGAAGGTGGCAGGTCTGATCTAAAAATACGAGAAAGGCAAAAATCGGATTGAATATTTTTTCGTCTTCTCTGAGTATAATTGTGCACTGAGAAAATTCTTTATATTGAATATATGTGTCACAAACATAATTGTTTTCAATTTGGGGTCATAAATATATTCAATATGAATCCACACATAAATTCAATAACTGCATATTAGTGACTACACATACATTTAATTTTATTATAGATTCTTAGTTTAATTAGTAGAATTTTGACAATAAAAAATTGTTTGCAGTGTTTCGATCTCAAATGTTAAAAATGTGGAATTACTTAATCAATCCGGCTTTAAAATAACAATGTTTTTATTTATTGTTTATTGAATGTATAATATATCCCTAGATCTAGATGTCAAGAGAGCCGTTGAACATCTACAACAATTCTGATTTTTTTTTCTCAAATGTTAATTCAGAAATCAAACTGTCTTTACATTTCACCTCAGAACCGAACAATTTTTCGAAATTCCGCCACTGTGTGGATAACGAAACCGCAAGCCACTTGGCATTTTGCCGGTACAAAGAAAGCACTCAAATGATGTACGTACAGCACATACCTGCACCCTTCTGCCCGCAGTGACATTAATCATAATTCGGCATGTGGCCCCAATGGGGGAAAGTGAGCTTTGGAGAGGACACTCTTTCTGAATTTCTATCCGCTTCCCATTCCCTGACCAGCATGCGGCCCCGGTCGCGCAAAACAGTGGAAGACTCAATTAGCGATAAATTGTCATTTCTACTGAAAGTGCATTTTCCCATAGGCCTGTCGACAGGCAGTGTCCGTCCGCCAACCGCAAGGTGTCACGATTTTGAGGCGTTCGTTGCGTGACGCGAGCGTCTACGTTCAGTGACACCGAGTGGAATTAGATAGTTCTTCGGAAACCTAATGATCATGGATTTGTCTTTGACCTTGCTATGGTACAACAATTCATAGCCTCAACGGATGAAACTTGACACTGAGCTGGATGTATGACGGAATTTGTGGCCGATTGTCACTATTCGATTGTTATTGCACGCTGCTTCTTCCTTGTGCTACGAATTCTGACTGATTTGGTCGTTTTCGTTGTATGTGCGCACGTCGCTATTTTTTAATCCCACCGCGTGCAATTCATTCATTTGAATGACAATCGTGCTGACTGGTGTGAGATTTTGTTCGGTTCTTAACCTCGATTAACTTGAGGTTTGAATGAGTTATTCTTCAGCAGGTTTCTGAGTTTTTTTTTGCTGTTGCTATTCATCTGGTTTATTGTTATTCGACACAGCTTATGAAGCGTTATTAGACACGCCTCAGGAGGAGTGATATTGAATTATTTTTGGTCAGCCAGGCGTAATGCAGAATAAATTGTAAGCATTTGCAATTACCCATGATGATCAACACCCAAGGTTGGAGTTTTCTCAAGACAAACTCAACCATAACTTCAATGTTTTATCGATTTTATCTTGTACCTATGGCAGAAATAATTGAGCATCCAATGATATTTCGGCTTATATCGCTGAGGCTTTGAAATTAATGAACAGGCGGTGTGTTTGCACGTTGTGCACACGGAATTTAACAAGGATTATTATCCGCAGGCTGAAAATCCGATTCGTCATTAATCGGCCCTCACGAAAACTTGACTGGCATTTGCTTACGAAGGACTTTTTAACGACCTCATTTTAGTTGACAGTGCCCGGTTCCTTGACGAGTGATTTTGAGAGTTGCGAGAGCCAGTAGGGCTCCGGGAGCTTAAGGAAGGGGGCTATTGAAAAACCGCCCTAGCGCCCAACCCTGAATTCTGGGGTATTTTTAAGCGAGCATCACCCCAGGGAGGCTCCGGAGTGAGCCTATGGACTGGAACATAATAGTGCTGTCCAATGAGCAGCTCGAAGTATCTCGAAGTTGCTCCCGTTCTGCTCGTTCTTTTTTGTCAACAAATGGGCATTAGCAGAACAGGGAGAAACTTCGAGTTACTTCAAGCTCTCATTGGACAGCACTAATCAAACAAGGTGCTGTGCTTAGTTGTGTAAAAGAACTAACGGCGTCATCTACGTTGGGAGCTGCTTCCAAAATGTACCAATTAATAATTTTTTTCAAGTTTGTTTATTGGACGGGACTTAGGATTCAGGATCACGGCATTTCGGCTGCTCATCCGGGCATTTGATCCCAATCAATTTGGCGAAGTGCTTCGTCCAGCCTGATGTATTTTTTTTTCTGACGAAAATTCAAATCTTAGAGCTCTTAAATATTTGCAATCGATTGAGGACGCAGCATCTCTATTTACTTCGGAAGGGTATATACTATGGGCTACGAAATGGTAAGTTGACATCCGGGAAGGAGCCCCTAACATAGCTCTGGTCCTCACAAGTTCCAATACTCACGCTTCCACGAGTCTTCCGATGACAGTTGACCGCCAGCTAAGGGTTGCGTGCTTACCTGGTAGTGTAGCCTTGGCACTGTTGTCCCTCTCAGCTAGAGTGATAGGGTGCGTCCTGTGGGGTCTGCCTAGGATGTAGTGGGGTTCGACAGTGGGCTCTATACTTCTATACTTCTATAAAAAGCTGCATGCCTGTGAAAGACGCGAATGATCAGTTATTGACCGACCCAACTGACCAGCTGAAACGCTGGTTCGAGCACTTCGAATAACTTTTTCAGGTGCTAGCCAGGCCGCCACCACCTCGGCATGATCTGCCTAGGATCCGACGTATAACACGCGTCAATACCAAAGCTTCATCACTGCTAGAGATTCAAACAGCCATCCAAAGCATGAAATCGAATAAAGCCCCAGGGGTCGATCACATATCAGCCGAGATGCTCAAAGCTGACCCCATGACATCCGCTCAACTACTGCATCGTTTATTTCATAATATCTGGGACACCGCAACTTCCCCGTTCGACTGAATGTAATGTATCTTAGTGAAGGTGCCCAAAAAGGGCGACCTGACTGTATGTGATAACTAGCGAGGCATTATGTTGCTGTGTACCGTTCTCAAAGTTCTATGCAAAATTTACCTAGCCCGTATTCAGGAGAAGATCGACGCGACTCCCCGGCGGCAGCAGGCCAGATTTCGTGCTGGAAGATCCTCCGTATCACGCTCCGTATCATTCTGGAGCAGGTCAACGAATTCCAAGAGTCCCTTTACTTGATATTAATTGACTACGAAAAAACTTTCGACCGTCTCAATCACGAGAATATGTGGGGCGCCCTGAGACGCAAGGGGGTTCCTGAGAAAATCATCGGCCTCATCGAAGCGCAGTACGAGGCCTTTTCGTGTAGAGTGCTGCACAATGGGGTCTTCTCCGACCCTATCCGGGTCATAGCTGGTGGGACGCCACAAAAGTGGTCTGGGGGGGGGGGGGGTTTCTGAATATTGTTTTCTTTGAAAAAAACAATTCTTCCAAAAATTATGTCTCTGGGGGGGGGGGTTATGCCCAAAACCACCCCCGTGGCTACGCCACTGGTGGGAGGCAAAGATGTATTCTATCACCGTTACTGTTTTTCATCGTAATCGACGAGATTCTGGTAGGTGCGATTGATCATATGTACCGTATAACCATGGAGTACCTAAACGACTTCGAATTAGCTGATGACGTTGCGCTCCTCGCGCAACAGCGCTCTGATATGCAGAGTAAGCTCAACGACCTTGCCGAGCGCCCCTCTTCGGCAGGTTTAGTCATCAACGTCAACAAAACCAAATCGTTGGATGTAAGCACGGTGGCTCCTTCCAGTTTCACAGTAGCCGGGCAACCAGTGGAGAATGTTGAAAGCTTCAGACGTCAGACGGTGGTACCAAGATCGACATAGGTGCACGGATCAAGAAAGCAAGCGGTGCCTTTGCAATTTTAAGAAATATCTGGAAAAACAGGCAGATAAGTGAACGCACCAAAATACGAATTTTCAACTCTAACGTGAAATCTGTGCTGTTATACGCTAGCGAAACATGGTGTGTATTAGTGAAGAACACTCAACGGCTGCAGGTGTTCATTAACAGATGCCTGCGGTATATAATTCGGGCCTGGTGGCCTCACAACTGGATCTCAAACAACGAGCTTTATCGTCGTTGTCACCAGAGGCCGATAGCAACAGAAATTCGGGATCAAAAGTGGGGCTGGGTCGGCCACCCTCTACGTAGGGGCGGTAACGAAGTCTGTACACAAGTATTAGACTGGAACCCAGCGGGACATCGCAGCAGAGGCAGAGCCAGAGGCTTTTGGCGGCGAAGTCTCAATAAAGAAATAAAAGAAGTCGACCGAAATCTAACCTGGCAACAGGTTAAAGCGATAGCTGGGCAACACTGTGGATGGAGATCTTTCAAGTTGGCCCTTTGCACCACCGGAGGTGTACAGGATCCATAAGTAAGTAAGTAAGTAAGTAAGTACGTTATATTCGGCGAAATGTTACATTTGTGAAAATGACATTTTCTGGAAAATATCATATTTGCGGAATATTTTTGAGGAATGGCCAGGGATTGAAATGAACAAGTTTCTCACTTATCATCTCTGTATACATATACATACGTTATGTAGCATACCGCGAGAGACGTGGGGGCAGCAGGGACTTTGTCCAAGGGCTTGACGACCCCTCCCCATGGCCACTGCGAGTTAGACCGGGACCATCGTCCCTAACCCCTAATCCCAAGGCGTCAAGCGACCCGTGCCGAGGGGATGCATGGCCAGGGGGGTGAAATAATAAGCAAGGCCTTTAACGGAGCCTGTGGGGTACCTGGGCACCCTCCACAGTAATTGTCCCTTACCGCGTCATGCTGGGCTCTAGCGTGGTGGACCTCTTTTCCCGAGCAACTCGTGGGACCAAAAGGGAAAACCAAGTCAATTCTTCAATAAGTGGTAGTAGTGTAGGCGACAAGAGGTGGGTTGTTCAGGTCTTCGCCTAGGAGGCCAGGGGCAATAGGATAGAGGATGTGTGTATAAAATTTGGTTGAAATCGGTCCACGGGCTCAGAAGTTACACCAAATTGCCCGTTTTCTGAACAATGCCCCTCCCACCAGACCCCTCCCCTCTTTCCCAAATTACCCTCTCATATGATCGTCTCTTCCTAGTAAAAATTTGTACAAAATTTGGTTGAAATCAGTCTGTTGAGTTGAAATTAACACAGAATTGTTCGTTCTCTAAACCCCACCCACCACCCCTCCCCCTTTTCCAAACAACCCTCCCACCCCCTTTATAAACTTCCCTTAAGAGAATGTGTGTACCAAATTTGGTTGAAACTGGTTTTTATGTATAGGGGAAGGTGGTCGGTTGTCGGCACCCCGTCGTAACTTTTGACAGAAAACATATGTGGTCATTCTGACATTTGCTATACGTGTGCTATGTAAGCACGATCTTGTTGTGTCAATTTCCGAAGCATATAGAAGTCTCTGTTTCGTTTTACAGCGAAAACAGTTTTTTGTCAAGTGAAAACCCACTCCAAAGTTTTTTTTTGGTCATTTGCTTAGTGTTATAAACCGAAGTAAAACGATCGGAATGATGAGCGCATTACAAAGCAAATTTACTCTATTTTGTGATTCATAATTGAATGCCACCGTAGCGTTCGCAATTTAACTATTATTTTCACTTTTCAAAAGGGTTACTTATTTCGGTTGTCGGCTATTGGCGGTTGGTTATTATCAAGGGAAATCATCAGTTTATTGCCTTATTTCAGGCTTTAAGCCAAGTTGTTAGCAAAACTAACAATTTTTAAAATGTACTTAAATGCAGGCTTGTAAAATGTCATCTGCATGTCATTTGACTAATTTGTTCATAACTTTCTTCAGAAGCCAAATTTACTTCATAATTTTAGATGTACTCATAACGCTTGAGTAGGGCTATATTTTTGTCCAAGGGTACATAACTCTAAATATAACATCTAAGGCTAGAAAGTCAAAAATCTCCAAAATGTCACGTGTCATTTGACATAATGTCATTTGAATGACATTTTGCCTCCCACGCCTCAGATTACATATTTACAGCAATGTCTTGTTAGACAAAGTTGTAGGCACATTTAAGCGCTATAAGCTCGCCATACCTCAGGAGCTGATAGCTAACTCCTGAAAAAAGTTCTGGAAAAAATATGCAAATGAATGCAAATGACATTTTACAACACTGCTTAAATGTAATAAATTTCATTGCTATTGACACAATAAATCTTGATCTTTCCAGCCATAATGCTCCCACTTCATAGTTTTTCATTTTTAGTGTTTTTTTTAGGGACCGACAACCGACCACCTATTGCGAAATGGCATAAAATCAACGCTTAACAAAATTGTTAATAAAAAATTCTCCGATAGATGAAATGAAAACAAATCTCTGCACCAGTTATTAGCTTATGCCTATTGGCTTCCATTGGTATGCAAATATCACCTCATTGTGTAATTGGACGAAAGTTATGGACCAAAAACAAAAGGGTGCAGACAACCAATCACCTTCCTTTATAGATTAAATATTAAATATTAAAACCACTGGTGTGAACGTTTCGGGCCAAATGTGGTATAAATTGACCCAATCGGAAAATATTGAACAATTCCTGAGCGGAAGCTGTAAAAAACTGGAACTCGGGATGTAAAAGTAACTCGGGACAAAGCAAAACTAAATTTCGACGACCGGCCGATCGCTCTGCTTACTGGAGAATAACGATTGGACAAGAAACAACTTTCTGATTAATTTATTCACCCGCACAATGCAGAACAAAACACAAACTGGAGATATTTTTTTTTTGCACAAAATGGGTAATTTTCAACATGTTTTTTGGTAAATCACTTGCAAAAAAACGTATGAGTGTTAGAGCAATGGAATTTTCAATACAGATGCATAACAATGTCTGCCTTGTCGTATTAACAACGAGATCTGGACCCGGGGAACCTGTGAATTACATTTAAGTTTTAGCACCAAAATCAGTCATTCGACGGCTCTTTTTTCATGGTTTTCGATCAGGAAGCGAAATATGAATATAAAATAGTCCATTGACGGCTTTGACCGCTTCCAGGATCTACGGATTGGCCCCGGGGAACCTGTGGAAGGGGACATTTTAGTTTTACAAAAAAAAAAACAGTCGTTCGACGGCTCTTTTTTCATGGTTTTCGATAGAGAAGCGAAGTATGAATATAAAATGGTCCATTGACGGCTCTGACCGCTTTCAAGACCTACGGATTGGCCCCGGGGAACCTGTGGAAGGGGACATTTTAGTTTTACAAAAAAAAAACATTTGTTCGAAGGCTCTTTTTTCATGGTTTTCGATCAGGAAGCGAAGAATGAATATAAAATGGTCAATTGACGGTTCTGACCGCTTCCAGGACTTACGGATTGGCCCGGGGGAACCTGTGGAAGGGGACATTTAAGTTTTATAACCAAAACCAGTCATTCGAAGGCTCTTTATTCATGGTTTCCGATCAGGAAGCAAAGTATGAATATAGAATGGTCCATTGGGCCATTAATGGATCTGAACGCTTCCATGATCTACGGATTGGCCCCTGGGTACCTGTGGAAGGGGACATTTTAGTTTTAGCACCAAAACCAGTCATTCGAAGACTCTTATTTCATGGTTTTCGATCAAGAAGCGAAGCATTAATATAAAATAATCCATTGACGGCCCTGACCGCTTTCGAGACCTACGGATTGGCCCCTGGGAACCTGTGGAAGGGTACATTTAAGTTTTACCACCAAAACCAGCTCATTTTTTTCATGGTTTTCGATCAGGAAGCGAAGTATGAATATAAAATGGTCCATTGTCGGCTCTGACTTCTTCCAGGACCTACGGATTGGCCCCGGGGAACCTGTGGAAGGAGAAATTTTAGTTTTAGCATCAAACCCAGTCATTCGAAGGCTCTTTTTTCATGGATTTCGACCAGGAAGCGAAATATGAATTAAAAATGACCATTGACGGCTCTGACCGCTTCCAGGACCTACTGATTGCCCCCGAGGAACCTGTGAATGAGAACATTTTAGTTTTAGCACTAAAACCAGTCATTCGATTTTCGATCAGGAAGCGAAGTATGAATATAAAATGGTCAATTGACGGCTCTGACCGCTTCCAAGACCCACGGATTGCTCCTGGAGAATCTGTGTAAGGGGTCATTTTATTTTAAGCATCATAACCAGTCATTCGACGGCTCTTCTCTAGTGATTAGGAATCGAGAAATTAATATAAAAAGGATTATTGAGGGCTCTGACCGCTTTCTGGACCTACAGATTGGCCCAGGAAATCTGTGGAAGGGGACATTTTAGTTTTAGCACAAAAACTAGTCATACAACGGCTCTGTTTTCATGGCTTTGGATCAGGAAGCGAAGTATGAAGTAGGCAGGTTTCCCGTGAGCTATCCGTAGGTCCAGAAAACGGTAAGAGCCGTCATTGGTCTATTTCTTGTTCATACTTCACATTCTGATTGAAATCCATGAAAAAAGAGCCGTCCAATGATTGGTTTTTGTGCTAAAACTAAAACATCCCCTTCCACAGTTCCCCGGGGGCAATCCATAAGTCCTGGAAGCGGTCAGATCCATTAATGGTCTAATTTATACTCATACTTCGCTTTCTGATCGAAAATCACGAAAAAAAAGCCGTCGAGTTGTTGGTTTTGGTGCTGCAACTTAAATGTTTCTTTCCATTGGTTTTCCGGGGGAATCTGTAGGTCCTGAGAGCAGTCAGAGTCATCAATGGTCAATTTTATGTCCATACTTTGCTTATATTGAAGAAGAGCTGTCGAATGATTGATTTTGGTGTAAAAACTAAAATGTCCCCTAGCACAGGTTATTGGGGGGCAACCAGTAGGTCCTGGAAGCGGTCAAAGCTGTCAATAGTTCTTTTATATTTATACTTTGCTTCCTGATCGAAAACCTATGAAAAGAGCCGTTGAATAACTGATTTTAGTGCTAAAACTTATATGTTCCCTTCCACAGGTTCTCCCGGGCCAATCCGTAGATCCTGGAAGTGGTCAGAGCCGTCAATGGACCATTTTATATTCATACTTCGCTTCCTGATCGAAAACCATGAAAAAAGAGGTGTCGAATGACCGATTTTGGTGGTAAAACTAAAATGTCCCCTTCCACAGTTCCCCGGGGACATCCCAGCGACTCCAGGATCCGTTTATTCGATTGGTTTTTAATTCTTGACACATTAGAGGCCTTCTAGAATAAAATCATAGTGGACGATCTATCAAAAAGCGAGATTCAAATGAAATGGTGGCCTGACCCCTTTGATAAGTATCGATCGGAACTGATTATAAAGAAATGGCCATATCTCACTTGATTCTGGTCCGATTCCAAATCTCAACATATGGTTCCAATCAGCAAGAGCCCTTCTTCATTTGTGGTTACTAATATTATTCAATTTTTAACTACAACTTTTCCTAATATCCACCTCAAATTTACGGTTTTGAACCTACCTCCGAAAAACCCGGAATATCTCCGGAATCCGGTGGCCATAGTCGGTTCCATGGACATACCGTCAAACTGCATTAATTTTCTAGTTCAGGCATGCCTGAATTGTCAAAATCGGATAATAACTAAGATAGTTACAACACATATAATTTTACCCAAAATTTGCCTATCCTAATTATTTTCTCCATCCCCTGTATCTTGGGACCTGATCTGGACACTAATGACACAAACCATATTGCTCCAAAAAGTAAAAAACTGGTTGCATTAGTGAAAACGAGAGCTCGAAATCATTTTTAACGTTTTTTGGGGCTTGTCGCTATTAATTTGAAATTGTTCTAATTCTCGTCCGATTGCAACTTTTTAATTTTTTAAAATCTATAACGGTTGTGAAATGAGTACAAAAGCCCAATAGAATGAATTAAATACAATTATTTATGAAAAATTTCAAGTAATAGTTGAAAAACATGTTGTGCAAAATCCTTGAAACATTGTGAAGGAAAAAATCATATAACAAGACAAATATTTGAAACACTCTGGAAAACTCGATGCTATATGAAATTGAACATAATGTTAGATTATATGTAACCATGAAACAGGAATTTACTTGAAAAACATTAGAGTTATTCAATAAACAAAGTGTATTTATAATTATCGGAACGGTCTATATGTTCGCTCTTTCTCATTTAGAGTTGATTAACTTCGTCAACATTCCACATATCTCAGATAAATTTTTATCTTTTCAAATGTTTAGACATAATTAATCGTTATCTATTCATTTTGTCTTTTTGTTTCAGGTGAGTTTCATTAGAGCAGACAATCAAACCTTACTGATGTGATTCTGTACATTGTTTTCGAACCGCTACTGAACTGTAAGTAACATAAAACTAAACAAATTTAAACACACGTAGCTTCAGCGAACCATAACTGAGGCTAGCCAGCAAATAAAAGCTTCAACATTAAAAACCACCATGTATAGCTATTTTTGACCCGGAACCATATATTCCCCCCTTTTTTCTATAACGGAGTAGTCCCAACAAAACAATTGGTAGACGCATTTTGCCATATTGTCTAACATAAAGTCAAGCCATCAGTACGATGGCTTTCAAAGTGCGCCCAATTTCATTGTTACCTCCTGTGACGAACTGCTTAATATGCAATGCAGGAAACACTCCGTAGGCCCTAGTCTGTGGAATGAACATTTTATCCGAATCGATTCACCTACGATTAAATTATACTTTCCTCGTGTTTCCAAAAACGCTGGGGTTGAAATTCATTGTATTTGTCAGAAAAATCTGAATTTGTTACAATGCTTCCCATCACCGTAAAAAAAGAATAGAAAAGTAGTTTCAGTTGTCGCGTATCACAGCTCATTATATGAGAGTATAAGCGTGAAAGCGCTAGTAGCATGCGCGTTTCCGGTTGAGGGCTTCTCCGGGACCCACCGAGCGAGCTAGAGAAGTTTAATAGCAGTGCTCGGGTGGCTGCGCTCCACGAAGTCGGGACTACGGGAGTACGATAGTGGCTCAGTCGCATAAAGCTTCGTTGTTTGGTCCGAATAAAAAAGAGCATGAAATCCACCACTTAAATCGTCACGCTTATCCGGCCATGACGAGGACAGTGATCACAAGACTCAGTCAAGAGTCCCGGTCGATAGGTGTGATCTATAGGAATCAAGCTTTGTGTCGATATGTGTGTCGGTATTTCTTCTGCAATCGTTTTTGAATAAACTGGAAATTCGTTAATTACTAGAGGGAAATCTCAAGTATTTCTCCACACGACGTTACTCAATTAAACAAAAAATGTCCACATTTACCCATAAAAAAGAGACTCAAGTGCATCAATTTGTCAACCATCGTCAAGGTTCGTGCTTCGGTCAACGGGGAGGTCCACTTGTTAGTCGCATTCGATTGAGTGGCCAATTAAATCAAGCTTCAATTGGCTCCATCGCATCGATCTATGCCATCTTGAACTGCGTGGTACCTACTCCGGATAACTAACTACACACCGACAAGTGGGTATCGCAATTGCAGACATCGCATTGTTTTAATGTTTCTGCTCCGAGCTCGATCGTGATCGTGTGATGGGTTTCGATTCAATCTCTCACGCACCGATTGACTGGTGTTTAACCTTTCCGGAGCTATTCGAATTTGACGCGAACCATCGAAGTCCCGCGATCGGCGCGGTGCAACTTCAAAAGGGCACATAACCCTTAGGCCAAGCCCACGAATGGTTCTATTCAATTGAGCGGTATTTAATGTCAAAATTTCGTTCTTTCTCGCCTCGGCATAAATCACGCCTGCCGCTGCCGCATCGCAAGCGGCTCTTAAGGTTAGCAGATTGAGTCTTACGGAGCAGCTGACGACCTGCCCGCACCGAGACCACGACTCGATGGGCTTGGGCAAGTGTCGTAAAGTTGGCTCCACTCTCTTGGAGGGACACGATTTTCGTGGTTTTCGGTAGATCGGCGTGGTACGATATGTGTGGCTACATTTGCCATTATATGTTCTTGGAATCAAGCGGGCAAGTAGATTCTTTGTAAAGATTCTATCGCCGACCACCCACTAGAGAGTGTTTTTTTGTTTTTGATTTGATTTGTTGGAGATTTTACGTATGCGATCTTTTTTTCACCTAAGTGGGTACTATCATAGGAGTCGTACACTAATTACGTAAGCACGTTTAAGGGGAGGGGGTGTGTCGGCCATTTTCTAACGCTCCATATAAATAATAATTGATTTGTATGGGAAAAATCTTACATGAGGGGAGGGGGGATGAAAATCCCAGAAAAAATGCTTAAGTAATTAGTGTACGGCCCCATACCAGATATTGATTTGATACTTATTTCAAGGAACAATTTAAATGACACATCGATATTATTAGTAAACCCTCCAAAAACGAAAATCTAGTAACGCCTCAGCAGTATCGCTTAACAACCTTAAAGCTGCATTTAGTTCGTGTATTAGATATGTATTCAACTTTTCGAGGTACTCATCTAACTTAAGTATAAAAAATCACAGAAGTAAAATTTAAAAAAAGAGGTACTCATATGTTTTCCAATTCAGGATACAATTTCAAATGTCTTTATTATTCTAGAACATGTATTCAAATATTTGGGCACACAGAAAAACTATCAGCCGCTCTATCTCCAATATCTATTGTTTTTTATTTCTTTTGCAACAATTATTTCACGAAGCCTTGACATGCTCAGCAATCAGTTCGCTGTTTCTACAATTTCGCTGTCTCCATACTCACATACTCACTCGTTTAAAATCCCAATTAGACCTTGAAAGCTAGCAAACTCGAGATGACTCATCACTTGTCCGAGGTGAGGAAAAAAAGAAATTATAAATTTAAATCTGACTGATTGCCCCGCCATGCAACGTTCGCCACAAGATCGGCATGACTTGTGGTAAAAGTACAACGAGGCTAGGAGAAATAACACGGCCACAAAACAAACATAAAATAACTAAGGCGGCACACAATGTGACCGAATCCAGGTGTTTTGAGGTAACTCACTAGACCGTATCGGGCCCGTCCGTCGAGCTCCGATCTTGATTCCGAGCCACCGACACCACCACGCGGATGAAAATAGACGAATTCAAACTGAATGGAGAGCATTCTTCGTGTGGAGTGCAAGTGAGCTACCGGGATTGCGGGTTAGCAAGTGGAAGCATCTTCTCCTCCGCCGCTGACAGGCATTGTTTCGTAATGGATCCGTCCTTCACGGCCATGCGAACCCGAGGTTCGTGATGGCCAGGCCAGCTATCGTGATCTTCCAACGACCGAGTGAGAGACAACTTCAGCCTCGTTCGAGCGCATGCCTATCACAAGTGAGCTGCATCAGCTGGGTATGTGATATGTGAAGTGATGCGTGTTTTTGCGATGGAAATGATCGTTGCAGCGTAAATGATGCAATTCGACGCTAATTGCATTTTTTACGTTTCCACTGGCGTGGATCATCTGGGGTAGAAGCAGGTAGGTTTCCATTGTAATGGGTTTGATACTTGCGCCAGTTTCAGGTCATGGTTCAAGGCTGTAGCGTAACTAATTGGAGAAGAAACTTTGACACACTTCGAGTGTTTGTTATCTTGTTTATTTTGTTCATGAAATTTAATTATGCATGGAGAAGTGAAATCTAGTCGAATTGGATTCCGAAGAATTGAATCAGATTACAGCAAATAAAAATAATGCTCTTATATTGTTTGAAGAAGAATTTTTCAAAATGGCCAACAGTGATTTAAAAGTTTAGTAATTACTGTGGTTGAAAATTATGAAGATATGTAGATCTGTAGATCATTATTTTTACAAGTTTTTTGATTTTATTTTCTTTAGAAAACGAACAATTCGATTATACTGACCCCTGAATTTGAAACACATTCATTTTTTCATTCTCTCCATCCTCGAATACGCCCCACGCTCGCCAAGTCGTTTTGCACCTGGTCTGCCCATCTCGCTCGCTGCGCTCCACGCCGTCTCGTACCTGCTGGATCGGAAGCGAACACCATCTTTGCAGGGTTGCTGTCCGGCATTCTTGCAACATGTCCTGCCCATCGTACCCTTCCGGCTTTAGCTACCTTCTGGATACTGGGTTCGCCGTAAGCTGGGCGATCTCGATGCGCCTTCGTATTTCTCGACTAACGTTGTTGTCAGCCGTTAGCAAGGATCCGAGGTAGACGAATTCCTCGACCACCTCGAAGGTATCCCCGTCTATCGTAACACTGCTTCCCAGGCGGGCCCTGTCGCGCTCGGTTCCGCCCACAAGCATGTACTTTGTCTTTGACGCATTCACCACCAGTCCAACTTTTGTTGCTTCACGTTTCAGGCGGGTGTACAGTTCTGTCACCTTTGCAAATGTTCGGCCGACAATGTCCATGTCATCCGCGAAACAAATAAATTGACTGGATCTGTTGAAAATCGTACCCCGGCTGCGCAATGTTGAACAACAGGCACGAAAGTCCATCACCTTGTCTTAGTCCCCGGCGCGATTCGAACGAACTGGAGTGTTCGCCCGAAATCTTCACACAGTTTTGCACACCATCCATCGTTGCTTTGATCAGTCTGGTAAGCTTCCAAGGGAAACTGTTCTCGTCCATAATTTTCCATAGCTCTACGCGGTCTATACTGACGTATGCCGCCTTGAAATCAACGAACAGATGGTGCGTTGGGACCTGGTATTCACGGCATTTTTGAAGGATTTGCCGTACAGTAAAGATCTGGTCCGTTGTCGAGCGGCCGTCAACGAAGCCGGCTTGATAACTTCCCACGAACTCGTTCACTAATGGTGACAGACGACGGAAGATGATCTGGGATATCACTTTGTAGGCGGCATTAAGGATGGTGATCGCTCGAAAGTTCTCACACTCCAGTTTGTCGCCTTTCTTGTAAATGGGGCATATAACCCCTTCCTTCCACTCCTTCGGTAGCTGTTCGGTTTCCCAGATTCTGACTATCAGTTTGTGCGGGCAAGTGGCCAGCTTTTCCGGGCCCATCTTGATGAGCTCAGCTCCGATACCATCCTTACCAGCTGCTTTACTGGTCTTTAGCTGTTGAATGGCATCCTTAACTTCCCTCAAGGTGGGGGCTGGTTGGTTTCCATCGTCCGCTGAACTGACGTAGTCATCTCCTCCGCTGCCTTGACTTTCACTGCCTGTACTCTCAGCGCCATTCAGATGTTCCTCGTAGTGCTGCTTCCACCTTTCGATCACCACACGTTCGTCCGTCAAGATGCTCCCATCCTTATCCCGGCACATTTCGGCTCGCGGCACGAAGCCTTTGCGGGATGCGTTGAGCTTCTGATAGAACTTGCGTGTTTCTTGAGAACGGCACAGCTGTTCCATCTCCTCGCACTCCGCTTCTTCCAGGCGGCGTTTCTTCTCCTGAAAAGGCGGGTCTGCTATCTCCGTTTCCGTCATAATGTTCCACGTTCTGCCGGGTACCTTGCTGCAGCGCGACCGCCCACGCTGCGTCCTTCTCCTCCAGAATCTGTCTGCACTCTTCGTCGAACCAATCGTTCCGTCGACTTCGACCCATATACCCGACGTTGTTCTCCGCTGCGTCGTTAATGGCTGCTTTAACTGTACTCCAGCAGTCCTCAAGAGGGGCCCCATCGAGCTCACCCTCTTCCGGCAACGCTGCTTCGAGATGCTGCGCGTATGCAGTGGCGACATCAGGTTGCTTCAGTCGCTCTAGGTCGTACCGCGGCGGTCGTCGGTACCGAACATTGTTGATGACGGATAGTTTTGGGCGCAGTTTAACCATCACCAGATAGTGGTCCGAGTCGATGTTAGCGCCACGATATGTCCTGACGTCGATAATGTCGGAGAAGTGCCGTCCATCAATCAGAACGTGGTCGATTTGTGATTCTGTCTGCAGTGGTGATCTCCAGGTGTACCGACACGGGAGGCTGTGTTGGAAGTAGGTGCTACGAATGGCCATATTCTTGGAGGCGGCGAAATCAATTAGTCGTAGGCCGTTTTCGTTCGTCAGCCGGTGAGCGCTGAACTTTCCAATAGTCGGTCTAAACTCCTCCTCTTGGCCAACCTGAGCGTTCAAATCTCCTATGATAATTTTGACGTCGTGGCTTGGGCAGCTGTCGTACTCACGTTCCAGCTGCGCGTAGAATGCGTCCTTATCATCATCAGTGCTTCCGGAGTGTGGGCTATGCACGTTGATTATGCTGAAGTTGAAGAACCGGCCTTTGATCCTCAACCTGCACATTCTTTCATTGATCGGCCACCACCCGATCACGCGCCTTTGCATATCGCCCATCACTATGAAAGCTGTTCCCAGCTCGTGTGTGTTGCCGCAGCTCTGGTAGATGGTATGATTACCTCTAAACGCTCCTGCAGCGCTACGATGCCGAATCCACGGTCCTTGAGCACATCGGCGAGTATGCGTGTGGTCCCGATGAAGTTGAGAGATTTGCAGTTCCACGAACCGAGTTTCCAATCGCTAGTCCCTTTTCGTCGCAGTGGTCTTCGCCGATGGTTCCGGTCCGGACTCTCTTGGTGATTGTTCGTTGCTTATGATTTTTTAAAGGCTGGCTTGCAGGGCCTGACACCAAACCCCCTAAATTTCCGGAGGACCATTCCTCCTTATTTCCGGTGGACCATGGTGCACAGTTTCACTTAGAGTCCCTCGATGGCACTCGGACGATGATCAGCCGCCCCTAACATGGAGAACAGACGTTGTTGTGAGCCGATCCTGACATGGAGAACAGACGCTCAATAAGATTTGCACCTCCGGAGAGGAGCAAACCCCCCCTTCCCTGTCAGCATACGACCATAGTTCCCACCGGGGTTGGTTACCCGATCTTCCCTAAGGTTGCTCGTATCCCGGCCAGCACCGCGGGGAGGTAGGGATAGGAGTTACCTATTACCTATTTATAAACTATTTTTTATCAATTATCGATAATAAATAGTGCAAATTCAGTATTTGCACAGTAAAGAAGCGTTGACTCATCCTTGATCGAATGGTCCAAACAAATCGAAAATCCATCGAGAAACGGCTGAGATATTAAAGTTTAAAGTCTATCATATTTTTGTGACGGTCCCCGATTTTCGCAATCGTAAAGTGTACCCCAATATAGAAAAGACAGACGTAGTCCTACGTCAAAAATACATTTTTAACATATCCTCGGAAAACCCGGAACATCTCCGGTGGCCAGGAACCAATCTAAGGTTTTGCATACTTACATCTTGAGGAAGCATTGAGTAAGACTACAAATGAACCGTTTGTTTGAGAAACTGCATATGTAACATTTTTGGCCAAAATGAGATTTTTATATATTCTGAATCCTCGTCCAAAAATACATATTCTGGCAAAAAATACAAAAAAAAAATTTTTGTTCAGGAATGTATGAAAAAAATTTCGTTTGTTTGAGAAACTACATATGTCCACGTACTTTGAAGAGCAATTGTGGAGTACTGCTTACATTTTTTGCACTGAAAGTGTCCCAGGGTGTTTAGTTTTGCCAAAAACTATTGATCTGTATCGAAGAAATCGAAAGATTCGGTGCAAATTTGTTAAAAAACAGTTTTTTGTTGTTTTCTCGAAATAGTGTAAAATGGACTTATGTAGTTTCTCAAACAAATGATTCAAATGCTTTATGGATAAGCAAGGCGACATTCGGTAAATAGTGGGGACTGAAGCCAAAAATGATTCAATGGATTTATGGTGGCCAAAAACAAAAGAGTGGTTCAGAAAAAGTTGGAAAAACTTCAATGATTGGCTACTCTTTCAATAACTGGTGCAATGAGAAGCACGCCGAATAAAGCGCTAGACGCTTTGCTCCACGTGCTACCATTGGATCAATTTATTCAGTTAGAAGCAGAGAAGAGTGCTTTGAAGATCAAGAGATTCAAACCTCTTTGAAGGTGACCTAAAAGGACATCTTAGTATTCTAAACAAAATAAATATAAACTCACTTATCACAAACAATGATGACTAGGCTGACCAGATCATTTCGGTGAAAAAACGGGACAAACGCGCTTGCAAAACGGGACATGTCAAAAAACCTTGTGATAAAATTCAAGAGCTGTGGAAATTTCAAAATTGTTGGGCTTAATTTTCATTTTATAAATTTTAGAATTAGAAATATTTTAGAGTGAATCATTCACCACCATAACCTTCTAACAAGCCACGAAGGAAAAGAAAATTACGCAACTCTCAATATTAACAAAAATTGAGGATTTTGAAATTTTATTTTAATTTACTCTTAGACATGTATTAGAGCATCATTATCGGTCGCGAGCATTGTAATCACCCGCGCAGCGCTTTCATTTTAGTTTTGTCACTCGTTTCCGTATCGGTCACTATTTTCGGCTCTCAATTTGGTTGCTGTATTCCGTACCGGTGACGTTTGACAGTTCATCAAATAGCAGCGCTCTTATTGACAAATCCAAGTGATAAAAAGAAGAAGACATGCGATGGTGAGAAACAACAAAATCGTTCATGGCGAAGTATACGGTGTCGATTTTAAAATGCCCGTATAAAATTCTAAAGGTATTCTAATTAAAAACTAATGAATGTAAAGTGCGAGAAAAATGAAAAGCTAGATTTAGAACACATCATTCCAAAAAAAAATTTTTTTTCGTTTAAGGACATAGTTGGAAGAGTACCAAGATGGCAGTCAATATGGCACCGGACCTTCCACGGGTCTGACGGATTTACTGGTTGGACGACGCAGCTTCACAAGCGTATCGGGGGGGGGGGAATTCGGTCAACAAACAATCACACGCGGAAAAACACGAGTTAACGAGTATTAGAAAGGAAATTTATTAAAGAAAAAGAATACAGAGTTTTTGTATCGCGTCCGACCGTTAGAACGTTTCGTTTTGTTATAAGTTTCTCTACACAGGTTGAATAAGTGCTAGCGCGGTTATGGAGAGAACACGGGGGGTGCACCGATGCGAAGGTATGTGCATTGTAGTCCCACACTCCTCCTCAATGGACAGTATCTTCGTTCACAATTGCAGACCAAGCATGTCAACAAACAGTGCATGCTTGATCGGGCCCAGCGGCTTCGTAAAGACGTCTGCTATCATACTTTCCGTTGGACAGTACTCTAACTCCACGATCTTCTTGGTACACAACTCTTGAACAAACTTCTGCCTAGTGTCAATGTGCTTCGATCTGCGGCTCATTCTTTCGCACTTGACAAACGATAAACATCCCTGGTTGTCTTCACGAATTATAGTCGGCAAGTCTTGCGTTTCACCAAAATCCTTTAGCAGGGCTCGAGCCAAATCACCTCCTGGCACGCTTCGCTCAACGCCATGTACTCCGCCTCCATGGACGATAGGGTTATGCTTGATTGTTTACGGCTCGCCCAAGAAATTACTGATCCGCCAAAAAAGAATACTAATCCAGTCGTTGATTGCCGATTTTCAGGATCACCGGCCCAGTCCGCATCTGAATAGCCGATCAACCGCTGTCCTGGATCACCGCCAATGACCAGAAAGTATCCGCTAGTCTGCTTCAGGTAGCGTAATACGCGTTTGGCAGCAGACCAATCCCGCTGAGTTGGCCCACTGAACTTCCTTCCAAGTATCGTAGCTGCGTTTGCGATGTCTGGTCTAGCAATCACAGCGATATACAATAGGCCTCCTACCAGGCTTCGGTAGTGAGTGGCATCCACGTAAACTTCACTACATTCTTCTGATCGCAGGTAGCCTGGATCCATTGGCGACCTCATTCCTTTCGCTTCTTGCATCCCGTGTTTCTCGATGAGCTTTGCAATGTAATGATGTAGGCGAATCCTGAACACGCCCTGAGTACGCTGTACTTCGAGACCCAAAAAATGACGAACTGGTCCTAACGAAGTTAGTTCGAACTCCAGCTTCAAACTGTTGAAAATCTCCACTACAGCTTTTTCTGATAACGACGCCAGCAGAAGATCATCTACGTAGACGAGCAATAGCACCTCACATTTCCCCTTTCGCACGTACAAACACTGATCCGTCATTGACGGCTTGAATTCTAGTTTCAAAAGGACATCGTTCAGACGCCGATTCCAGCACCTCGCTGATTGCCGCAGACCATAGATACTCCGTCTCAATCTACACACTAACTGCTTTCGACCTTCCTCTTCGAATCCGGGCGGCTGCCTCATAAAGATTTCTTCATCGAGGGATCCGTGCAAATACGCGGTTTTAACATCGAAGTGGTGAACATGGTAGTTCCTATTCGCGGCAACGGCAAGGAACGTACGAAGTGTTGCTTGACTCGTGACTGGCGCGTAGACGTCGTTGAAATCCACTCCTTCTTTCTGAGAGTAGCCCTGAGCTACTATTCTGGCTTTATACTTTACTGGTTCACCTTTTTCGTCACTTTTTAGTTTGAAGACCCATTTAGACCCAACGAGTTTTCTTCCCTTCGGTAAACGAACCAACTCCCACGTTCCGTTGCGTTCATGAGCACTCATCTCCTCCTCCATTGCAGAACGCCATTGAACGTCGCGTATAGCTTCTTGATAGTTACTGGGTTCTTCAAATGCACAAGACGCTCTTTCTTCCGCCGTATCTAGAACATAATCTCCCAAGTGACGTGGTGGCACACCACGAGTTGAACGAGTAGATCGTCTTCTAACTTCTTGTTCCGTCACCTCCTCCGGTTCATCTGCTTCATAGAACTCATCGCTTCCCGAAACATCCAATGGATCATGGTCCACTAATTGCTCCTCCTGCTTCGGCGCTTCAATTTCTTGCTCCTCCTTATTTGGTTCTCTTGCTGCCTTTGATTCGCGGTCGACGCCCACTGGAAACTGTACACAGGAAGATCCGTTACCTAGTTCCAGAAAACGGGCATCTCTGCTAACAATTATGGAATCAGTTTCGCGATCCAGGAACCGATATCCTTTGTTTTCCATAGAATAGCCGACGAACACCATTTTTCTCGCTTTGCTGTCCATCTTAGAACGCTTCACTTCTGGGATGTGCACATAGGCCGCACTGCCAAACACACGCAAGTGTTTGAACCCCCACCATATGTCGTAGGGCGTCGTCTCTATTGACCTTGAAGGCAAGCGGTTTTGCAGGTAGGTCGCTGTGAGCACAGTTTCATCCCAATAGCGCTTCTCTAAACCGGCGTCGATAAGCATGCATGTGGCCATCCCGGTTATCGACCTATTCTTGCGTTCGGCCACCCCATTCTGTTGGAGTGAATATAGGGTGGTGAACTGAAAGTTTAAGCAACTCCTTGTTCTCAAACTTACCCCCTCCGTCTGAACGAATTATGCGCGGCTTGCGTCCGAATGCAGTTTCTACCCAGCGCACGTAATCTTTTATGTTGCCGGCTGCCTCTGACTTATGCTTCAGTAAATAAGTCACGGTAAAGCGACTGAAGTCGTCAATTATGTGCATCACGTAGCGGTTGCCACTAGGGGTTTCATTTTTCATGGGACCGCAAAGATCCGTATGGACTATGTCCAAAATCTGCCTTGACTTCCGATCAATAACTTCCGGGAACGGATCTCGAGCTAATTTCCCTTCCAAGCAGGTCTCACTAATAATCTTTCAACCACAGTCGTTTACCTTGAATCCGGTTGCCAAACCTTCGGTTAGAATCCGCTGCACTGCAGCCCAGTCGCGATGGCCGGGCCTTCTATTCCATTGATGCTGGGAATTTTTTCAGTGCTTGTTTTCTATCGCCTTCATGGCAGCACCAGCTAGACGTAGGGTGTACAGACCCCGCTACGTGAACCGGTAACCACAGTATCACCTTTCAAATCGATCACCTTGCATCCATCCTTGCCGAAGGAAACACTCATGTTCTTCTCCGCTAGTTTCACGACCGATATCAAACTAGTCGCGAGACCCGGCACGAACTTGACATCATTCATTTCGATTCGCACTACATTGTCACAGTCATCGTACCCGAATAATACTCCGCGACCTTCACCGAGAATTTGGGTCTGCTGTCCATCGGCCATCGTTATCCAACCGCCCGCGAATTTGTTCAATTCCGTGAAAAACGTTTCATCACTCGACATATGGGCGCTCGCCCCACTGTCAACAATCCACGCATGTGTGTTCCCGCCGATCGTAAACGCGACGTGCCTCACACCGGCGGCAGGCTTCACTTTCACATCATTTTGTGCCGTTTTCGCATTACCACTTTCATGCCTCTTGCTCCGCGAACTACTGTCTTCACTCTTCAGCGATTCTTTGTATTTTCGGCAATTACGGCGGAGGTGGCCAACCTTCTTGCAAAATGGCATGTACGCGTTTCGTTTTCACTACCGAATGCATAGCTTTTCCGACTTATAACCACTCGCGTCGCGTTCTAGTCGTCGACCATATTCGTCGGTCAATTTGGCCTTCACCACTTCCAATGTTACATCATCGTCTGGACGGCTATCCAGAGCTGACACCAGGCTGTCAAACGACGGAGGAAGGCTGCGCAGGAGCATACATACTTTTGTATCTTTATCAAGTTCCATTCCTGCGGCCTCCAGCCTATCGAACAAATCATCCACTTCGAGTAGATGTTGTTCCAAATTTCCCCTTTCTGCCAAATTTATCGCGCACAACTTTTTGAGGAGTGACACACGAACCGACCGCGACGTTTTCTCATGATAATTGCGTAGGGCAATATACGCATCCCTAGCATGCACACTTTTCTTCACCAGTGGTAGCTGGCTGTCATCGACCAGCAAGACAATTGTTGCCTTCGCTTTGCGATCATCATTCAACCACTCGTCGTCAAGATCATCTTCGTCCGGCATAGGATCTGACACTACACTCCACAAGTTTTCACGAGACAGCAGCATCTCAAGCCTTATTTTCCATGTCTGCCAGTTCAAACCAGACAGTTTCGGAAACGTGAACTTTGCGTCGGACATATTGGCAGAGCACTTTTCTTCGCCACAACACTGTTGCTGTCTTTTCTTCGAGCTTCGATGCACGTTACGTTTCGAAACACTAGCAACTTTCTCGTTTCTTCGAACCATGCAAGTTCGGAACTCTTCCTCTCCTCTTCTCACTAATGGAGGTAACACTACTCGCACTCTTCAAGCAATTTTCTCGTTCTTGCTCTTCGCCCACACTCACGGCGGAACACCACCGATCGATCACGAAATCGATTCTTCCAGATAGTTTCACACGCGGAACGACCGACAATTCTCCGATCCGGGAACTGGGAACATAACATGACGGATTTACTGGATGGACGACGCAGCTTCACAAGCGTATCGGGGGGGAAATTCGGTCAATAAACAATCACACGCGGAAAAACACGAGTTAACGAGTATTAGAAAGGAAATTTATTAAAGAAAAAGAATACAGAGTTTTGTATCGCGTCCGACCGTTAGAACGTTTCGTTTTGTTATAAGTTTCTCTACACAGGTTGAATAAGTGCTAGCGCGGTTATGGAGAGAACACGGGGGGTGCACCGATGCGAAGGTATGTGCATTGTAGTCCCACAGGGTCAACCCCGCACCTCCCGCACTCCTCTCCCACCAACATTCGAATGCATGGAACAGTATCGAGCAAAAGTTTAATATTCAGATTACTAACCTGTTCACAGTATATTTATGTACTTCCCGTGATAATTAACATGCTTCTTCAAAGAGTCCTATGCATTGCGGCTCGATATATGGCATAAACCAGCAGTTTCGTGCCAATTTAACAGCCGTCCGCGGTTTGGTGGGTTTATCACTGCACTCCACTTCTTCTCAAAGGGCATTGAAAAAATAAATTATTTACACACTTCTCCACACATGAGCAGCCCGAAATGTTGATGGAAGGCAAATTAAACTTCACTTTTTGGATTAAATCACTTGTTCGAAGCGAAAACTTAATATAAACTGCAATTTTTGCCCGAAGAAAACAATTAAAAACTGATCGCGGAGCGAATGTAAACACCGGTACCGACAGCAGCAAACTAATAAACAGGGTGGTTCAAAACTGATTTTGCTCCGCCACGCTCAGTCGATTATGTTTCATATTTTGGGTGTCGTTCGCTGGTTTCGGTCGGTTTAAGTAGAGGCTTACCGTGCACAGGTCGTTTCAATTTTGTATAGCAGTTGATATGGCGAGGTTGAATTTTACATTATTATGATTTTGGCACTCCGTGATTGGGCGCTGGCGAGGGGAAGACCATATGACTGGATGAAATTCAAGAGCTTTAACTCCTTAGACAATGCATATTGAATGGACATTCCAATAGTTGGGAGTCGATTTTAATCGAGGTTGCAAATCTTTAGCATGATAATAAAGCCCCAAATACAATGTCGGCGGAACAGAAACGGAAACGGCAAATTTGACAGTTAGCCCATATATTTTCTGTCAAATTTGCCGTTTCCGTTCCGCTGACATTGTGTTTGTGTAATTGTGTAATTCAACAAAACAGCCAGATTTTTTTTGTGATATCTATCGCACCAGGAGTAGATACTTCATACAAAAAGTGTGACATGGGGAGTATAAAATCCTATTTCAACGGATCTTTCCTAAGGTGCATTCAGTGAAGTCTCTGGAATGTTGCTTTCAGCTATGTGGGTTCTCTTTTTGCCAGCGTTTGGAGGGGAGGTGCTGTAGCCAGTGTAATGAAAGGTTTAGTTTCCCATAATAGTTTTCATACAAATTTTATCCGGCTTGTTCTCAATCAGTTTTTGTTCAAATCGGCTTTTGGAGGAAATTCGGAGCATGGGACGGAATCAAGTGAGCGTGGTGGAGCTGGGTCGTATTTTGAACCACCCTACTAATATTCTTTGTTATTTTATAAATACGACACCAATACTACTACAGTATATGACAGTTTTAAATGTACCAATACTTTCAAAGCTTTGTTTTGGTACTCAACCCACCTTCACCTTAATGCACCTAAAATATAGATTTCCATTTTTCTCGCACTTTACATTGATTAGTTTTTAATTAGAATTGGTTTTTAATTTTATACGGACATTTTAAAATCGCCGCCGTATACTTCGCCATGAACAATTTTGTTGTTTCTCACCATCGCATGTCTTCTTCTTTTTATCACTTGGATTTGTCAATCGCGCTACCAAATTTGGTCACCTGTCAGTCGCGCTACTGCTATTGCAGTGCGTTTAGTAGCGACCGGTAAAGTGTCAAGTAATGATACTTCGCTGCCAAACGGCTTAAACTTACCACCGGTAATCTTGCTCTTAGGGATTTAATAAAATTTATTGACAATTTTTATTATTGATAATAATAAAATTTATTATTATAATTTAATGACCAATATCAAAAACTTTTCCAATTGAAAATAACTCACAATTGTCAAAGTACCCTGCCTAAGACCGGTTTTTGCATAGAAAGAATAGTTTTAAGAAAAAAAATCAAAACACAAATGCAAAAAGAGCAATATGATAATATGATGGGATTATTGATTTCCCGTGCCTAATCTTTTTTTTTATGAATATAATTGGGAAAAAATCTTTTTGGTAATTGATAAAAAGTAATTTTAATTATTCTCATGAATATGGTTCGCGCATGAGAATAAACGTGAAATCTAAGCAATTCACAGTGCTTTTTGGTCGAAATTGATTTTAATGGCGCTAAAAGTAGCCTCACTCCTCGGGAATCTTGTCCATTGATTTTGTGCTCATGTGCTCCCAAAAAACAGGACTCATGCAATTTCGTCGCAAAAGAAAAAAAATCGTGGGCAATTTATAGTCTGGTTTACAGCTCGTACTCTCGAAGATTTCCGCTTGATTGTTTTTTTAAATCGGGCCGAATTTCTAATTTTTCACAACGAAATTCCATAACTCTCGAAAGCGAAATTTGAGACAAGCCCCTGATGTACAAACTATCCGTAAAGTATGTGCGGACCTTAAATCTAGCTATTAATCCGACCAAACTTTCCCTCGGTTTGAAACTGCCTTAAACTCGAGTTTGTTCAGTTGGTTTGTAAATTATTTTTCCCTGCCGTCGTTTTTTACAGTGGATGATTTCGAAATATATACTCTGATATCTGATAAAGCAAATTTGAAAAAAAATGAATCTCCTACTTCGGAAGATTCAAAAAGAATAATTGAAAATGAGCTTAATTTGAAAATTAGAATGTCTGTCCCTGTGCTTTATTTTATTGACGTTGAGGCGTGGCCTGATTTTCGAAAAAAATATGCCTATCAAGTTACTACCACTGATGAAATTGGCCAAATTTTAATACCTCCGGAATAAGAAGAAAAAAATATTTGAAATGAAACTGCATGAAAAAAATTGCCCGGAGAAGCACATGTTGTCATCAACTATGAGAAATCTTAAGAAAAAGTCGATCAATGAAAAATACAAAACGGCATAGACAGTATTCTTCTAAAAACAAAACTAGTAACATAACATCTAACACTTTTTTTGTGTGGGTTTCGTGCACTTTCTTTGTTGAGAGATGATCCAGCCAAGGGCTGTTGATCTCTCTGATAAAGACACAAAAAACACTTTCGTTGTAGGTATTTGATTTTAGATTCCGGCTTAAAATATTGATTTTGTTTGAATAATATTTTGGAGCTCTTTGGCAGAATCAATGAAAAAACGGGACAAATTGAGGAATTTTTAGATTACGACGGGACAGCACAAAAAGGTCTAAAAAACGGGACTGTCCCGTTAAATACGGTACGTATGGTCAGCCTAATGATGACTGGATGAGGAGAAGATACAACTTTTGTCGTTGTTTTGATGTAATTAATCTTGAGCGAAATACATGGGCAAACGGTAGACGAAATCTTCGCACAGGATCAATTGTATTTTACACCGATTGTTCAAAGCTGAACAATCAAGTTGGAGCAGGCGTGACTGGCCCAGGGATAAATATTTCGATTCCCATGGGCAAATGGCCAACTGTTTTCCAAGCTGAAGTTCAGGCTACTCTTGAATGCTCTAAATTATGCTTACGCAGAAATTATAGGCATTCAAATATTTGCATAATGTCTGACAGTCAAGCAGCATTAAATGCTTTGAAATCAGCAATATGTAGATCTAAACTCGTTTGGGAATGTGTTCAGTCACTCCAAACCTTGGGTAGTCGTAACAAAGTGAATCTGTATTGGGTTCCTGGTCATTGTGGCATTGAAGGCAATGAACAAGCTGATATGCTGGCCAAACTTGGTTCATCTCGACAATTCATAGGTCCCGAACCATTTTGTGACGTATCTGCGTGTTCTCTTCGAATGGAAATCTTGGGAACATTCTAAAATAGAGGACATTTGGAAAAACACTTTGATTGCGAGGCAGTCTAAACGTTTCATCACACCAAACGTATTTATCACTCGCAAAATTTTAGATCTTTCAAAAAAAGATCTTAACACATACACAGGCCTTATAACACGCCATTGCCCGAGCCGATATCACTTGAAGCTGTTAGGAAAACTTCAAGATGATGTATGTCGTTTCTGCGGCATACATGTAGAAGACTCTGAACATCTGTTATGCCATTGTCCGGCAATTTTTAGAAAGAGATACAGTTCTTCAACAAGCGGCTGATAGAATCCTCAGAAGTTTGGAGAACAAGTCCCAATATGGTAGTACGATTCATCAGAACCATAATACCGCATTGGGATAACGCTGGTAGTCAAGGCAATGCAATTGCTCTAAATAGTAATGATGCGTCTACTTGACAAAGCTAGATCAAATGGGGCATATATCACAATAGATCTAACAAATGGTCGCAGTGATTAAAATACCCAACAAGGAAAAAAAAAGGTTTTGCATGGGGTTATGCTGATTTGAACTTCGACAAAATTTTGCCTATCTTAACCTTTTTGTCTAACCCCTGTATACTAAAAAATACGCTAGAACAAAACTACTTTAGTTCTCGATAAAACTGGGGGTGATCAAGTCTCCCCACCTTCCCCTATGGTATCTCACACATTTATTGTACGTATATCGCCTCCACTTTGGTATCTTATGTAGCATCATATACGATTTAGTATCTTATATAGCATCATATACGATTTAGTTTTGTTGGAAGTTGGAAATCGCCTTGCTAAATCAAGCTGCCTCCACCGCTGACTCATAGTGTTTATCTGTGGCACGCCGAAAGCACTCTCCTCGCTGACGAGCAATCACACCTCTTTTCTGCTGTTTCATCTCAAGTTTTTGAAGATTCGAATATTTCTTAATAACAGCATGTCTTAAATAAAGTCAACTAAAATCTAAAAATATTACATTATCAAAAATTGGATACCTTTTGACAATAAAACATGCATGATAGTTAAGTTAGTATCGTTGAAAATGTTCGTGTCGCTGGACTGTTTACAAAAAACACTCGTTTGTGCTGATAGTACTGCACAAAAACACTCGTTTATTACTAATATTTAATTGTATATTTCTCACGTTACTCGTTATTGCCTAAATATTCCTTGATCCTTATTTCTTGTTATCCATTATTCTTTATGACATAAGATCGTTGACCTGTTCAAGCCATCCCGTACTCCAGATCTCAATTAATCATAAAACCAAAATTGATATTCCATCCACATTCCGCTTACTAACTCGCTCATCTCGTCCGATCCACCGACGCGTTATGCATGCAATTTAATAATTCTTCTCATCAATCCTTCTCTCCGATTGTGCCGGCGCTGTGTGTGAGGGAGGAGTACTTACTCGTTCCTGACTAACGACGCGAATGACCTCATCTGACTCATCACGAGAAACCGAGGAGGTCGCCGTATTGCTTGCCAAATTCAGAATCAGAACACACCGTTCACGGGTAATTTATTATCACGATCCGCACCAACGCGCTACTAGCAGTCATGATACAAGCGAACCGCGTAGCACGCAGCGATGATGATCATCTTCGTCGAACATTGGGACAGACAATATAAGCACAAATGTGACAAGAAAATTATTGCAAGCATTTTTTTTGACGAAGACAATAATTAGTATGGCACTGCTTTCAAGATAATTGTGCTATGCTACGAAAATCGCAAGTCTGTCCTCATCATAACCCGTTTACGGCAATTGATTTACCATTCTAAATATTCATTACAGTTAGGTTGACTTCAGTAAGCTAGTTTGTCCAACGAATGCAGTGTCGTAACCCAGTGTGGATCGTCATCTGTTGATAAGTTGATGAAATGGATGAGAGCTGCTTTTAAGGCACGCCGTAAACTGAATGACGTGTTCCCTCCGAATTGTCTCTCGAATCTGATCGTGGGACGTTACACACAAGTAGAACGGCTCATAAATTAAACATCATATTTTCCAATTGACCTCTAGGTTTAGTATATTCTGTGCATTAGAAAAAACAATTTCCAGTTCAGTTGGTTGAATGTTGAGAGAACGCTTCTATTTATTCTTTTTTTAAACTTCAGATAAAAACAAAAATACCTATTTGAAAAACAATCCCGTATAATGTGAGTGAAATCGAACTGACTTTCAATACTTCCTATCATGATGCACTATAATTCATACAAATAATCTTATACAAAGCATAGAGAGTATAGATGTGACCAAGTTGGAAAAATGTTACAAGTTATCATCAACACAAAATACTAACCAGTCTAATTGGCAGCTTTACTGCTTTTTGGCACAAAAATCACGTATTCAAATTTTAAACATAGGACATGGGCCACAACAATGAACACAAGGAAGACTGACGATGACGAACGATGCGACATGCAGTCTAGTCAGCGCGAGTGCGGCAAATCGTGGACTCTGCAAAGGGAGTACCATCGCCTCGGTACCACCTTTGAGTGACGTTTAATTACTCTCGGATGATGTTTTGTTTGATGTGGCGCACACGGTTCAGTAACCTTTCGTTTAACTGACTAACAACGATTGCAACCGTTACAGAAGCAGTAGCTGGTAAATAGCCAAAATGTGCACCGCAGCGGTGGGTGTCTCATGGGAAAAGAATTCGCACGCGTCGCTTGTACTTTAGTTCATTACACATGGCACATGTCCGCTGTCACAGATGGAATCGAAAGTGAAACAACGCGGCCAGCTTCATGCCATGATATAATTGGGATTGTGAAACATTACGATTTTCCTAAACGAGCATGAAACTTAACAGAGATCGAACGATGTAGATATTCGGCGCCCCGTAATTGTTACTCACCACGCACGATTCGGTGGTACAGGGGAAGGTCGATTTAATGCTCTTGTGATCACCAGGCAGTGCATGTTAGTTATAGCGTCGGGCCCAGAAGTCAGAAGTTGAAATTCGAGCCACTTCAAGTTCTTCACCAGCAATATGTACGATCCAGTCACAAAAGTTGCAGCCCTACTGTAATTCTCCACATCGTACCATAGATGGAAGTAGGTTGAAACCCTACAGAGAATCGTGCGGCGTTCCGGCCTACTAACCACCTACCTTTGTACCGATCGGATGATTAATCCAATCGATCCGTATGTTTGGAACCATGAGCACGATCATAACAAACTTTTATTGAAAGTGAAACCGCAACATCAACGACGTATCTATCGCTATCGTATCCCCGCGTGATGACTGCACAGCACCAAAGTCAAAATCGATTACGGCTACTGCACTAACATTACTGGCCCGGTTGGAGATGTCTGAGGCAAATCAGCAGTCAATTTTCTAATGGAATTTCATGTTCTATGGTTTCTTTTCTTGTCTGAACATATTATTGGACATCTCGAGAAGTAGTGAGATGGTAATCGAGAATGATTTTCGGATATACGAACTACTGCCAGTAATCAGCGTGATATTAGACCTCGTCTGTCTGTCCGAACCAGTCTGGAATCTAGTCTCCCAGCAGGGAACCTTCTACGTCGCGGCAAGTCACGACCGAAATGGTGTCTGTTGGAACAAGATGAAGATATTGCATTTGGATCGAGTCGGTTGTATTTCCGATTCCCACCAGTCAGTAGTGGTCGAGTTAACAGAAAAGCTGCACACTTCTCCTGTTGGGTGTGGTGACTGTTGGCATGAGGTAATGCAAGCGCTCAGAGTCATGATTCTATTTTTGTAATCTCGAGGATGGCAAATCTATTGGGTAATTGATTAAACGTGATGTGATGATGTTGGCAATGTGATTTACATTATGTCATTACCCCTTTTCCAGATTGATTGACTTATCATGACAAATCATTCACTAAAATGTGTTTCTTTATTTCTTTTCCAGGTATAGAATTCAACTCACAAATGGCTTTGACTGATGTTGCAATAGGTTTGTATTTTACATCGATATAAATTGGCACTTCACACTTAGCTTTACTGTTCCACCTATTAGGGTAACGCAATAATGATGGCTAAAAGTTGGAAATTATGTTGAACAACCCACAGAGACGGGGTTCAACAATCGACAGAGCAAAGCTTCTTATTTCGAGTCGGCTATCGCTTTCTAGTCTGTTATTAAAACTCCCACGTGTTCCCCCATGAAGCGATTACTTTTTTATGGAGATGTGTCATCATTCTTCCGTTAGTCTGTGAGTGACACCGGCGAACAAAGAAAAGTGTTCCAAGCCGTGACAATGAACGATATACCCGAATTGGACAGTGGTAGCTTGAACAGTGTGTTGCATAGTGATAATGCTATGTACAATGTACATTGTACATGCATTAGTTTGATTTTTATTGTTAAAACATATGATTTTATTCCGACCTATTACTGCTGTAAAAAAGTATCCATAAATATTTGTCAAAGCTTACAAACCGAATGCTGGACTAAATAGAATTCTTGACCAAATAATGCTATATTTACTTCTTAAAACAAGCCTCCCGGAATCCAAATTTAAATCTGCGTTTTCGAGGACCATCACTCATTACGGAAGCATCGCACAACTATCATCCTTTAATTACAGCTTTCATTTTTATTATTTCATTTAAGCCCCCAACAGAAAAATGGATGTATAAAATCGCACAATGGATAAAAGTGAACACTATAAAAAAAAAAGGAAAAATATCAGGCGTGGGCGATCAAAGCCGTACAACAACCTAGAATGTCATGAACACGGTGAAGATACGAAATAGAAAATATTAGGTGTATTGGCAGCGGATTGTACTGTTTCAAAATAATATTTTTATGCAAACGTATCCGTAGAGTTACTGTGATGTACAATAAACTATTTTTTAACTTCTTTGGACGTCCTAGGTCAGTGGTGCTCATCACTTTGGGCGTTTTTTTCCTCAATTTGCTTGTCACACAGTAAAAATTAACTTTGACCATTCAAATTAGCACTTGGTCGAAAGCTATCAAATATATCTATCTGCTGAGGGTAATAAAACTAATTTTGGTGCTTAATTCACAACAAAACAAAAGTGCGGCCCGCGGGCCGCAGTGTAATTTTACTTTGATCAAGTCGTACGGAGTGATTTCAACACCAATATTCGTTTTAATACCTTCAGCTGATAGATATACTTGAAAGCTTTCGCCCAAGTACTAACTTGATAGAAGAAGAATTTTTTTCATTGTGTGACAAGCAAATCAGTGGGAAAAACGCCCAAAATGCTGAGCACCACTGTCCTAGGCCATCAAAACTATCCTTGAGCTCAGGACTTGAAATCTACAGCTGCAAAAAAACTTTTTTTCGTTAGTCAAATTTTATTTGAGTACCGTGTTCATTACATCTTATAGAAGGTGATAAAAGTACCGCAATGTAGTTCTGGGATATTCTGGGCTATCCAAACTATTGTTGAGTTCGGGGCTTGAGATGTACAGCAGCTTGGTAGCTTTTTTCTGTACTCAAAGATTTCATATGCATTCAATTACATCCATTACATCTCTCTAAGAGATCAACAGTTATAGTAAGATCGTTTTGGGATATTCTGCGTCATCTAAACAATCCTCGAGTTCGGGACTTGAGATCTACAGCTGCAAGAAAATCGTTTTTCAGTACTCAAAGCTTCAATATGCATTCAATTATATCCATTACATCTTCTGGAAGACCTACGGATATAGTAAGATATTTTTGAGATATTCTGAGTCATCCAAACTATCCCTGATTTCGAGACTTTAAATCTACAGCTGCGAAAGTAGCTCTTTCGTCACTCACAGTTTCTAAATGTATTTAACCATGTGCAGTACAGCTCCTAGATGGTCAATATGGTTGTATACTATTTCGCAGAAAAACATTTCGCTGATTTTTTTCGCGGTACGACATTCCGCGGAATGTTTCAACTCTCCGAAACACACTTCGCGGGATTTTTTCCGAAAGACATTTCGTGGAATGTACCTTTTCACCGAAAATCATTCCGCGGAATTCAGTTAGAATAATTATCATTGAAATATTTACCAATTTCTGCTTAATTACATCCAATCCGGGCTAAGCTCTTGGATTGTGATTCAAAGCAATGAAATAAGGTAACGCCTTCTTTGAATGACCGCATCCGGTCATTATACCGCAAAGTGAGGGAACAATGCCTTCTTGAAATGGACACGTTTGGTCGGTATAAAGAAAAGAAAGGAGGTAGTCCCTTCTATGAATTAACGCATCTGCCCGGTATAAAGCAAAGGGAAAAGATAATGGCTATTTTAAATGGATGCATCTGCCCGGTATAAGGCGAAAGGAAATGATAAAGCCTTCTTTAAAAGAACGCGTCTGTCCGGTAAAAGGCGAACGGAGGGGTAACGCCTTCTTTAAATAGATGCATCTGCCCGGTATAAGGCGAAAGGAGTAGATAATGCCTCCTTTTAAAGAACGCGTCCGCCCAGTATAAGGCGAAGGGAAGGGTAATGCTTTCTTTAAATTGAAGCGTTTGCGCGGTATAAGGCGAAAGGAGTTGATAATGCCTTCTTTAAAAGAACGCGTCTGCCCAGTACAAGGCGAAGAGAGGGGTAACGCCTTTAAATGGATGCATCTGCTCGGTATAAGGCTAAAAGATTTGATAATGCCTTCTTTTAAAGAACGCGTCTACCCGGTATAAGGCGAAGGGTGCTTTGTTCAAATTGATGAGTATATCCGGCATAACGAGTAGGAAGGGGTAATGCATTCATTAAATGGTTCCCTCTGTCCAGTACAAAACAAGGGAAGGATATAATGCCATATTTTAATGAATACACTGAATACAGCAAGAAAAAAACACTGATTTTATAGAAGGCCCGGAGACCCATAGTGTTATATACCGATCGACTCAGCTCAACGAATTGAGGTGATGTCTGTGTGTATGTGTGTGTGTGTGTGTGTGTGTGTGTATGTGTGTGTGTCTGTGCGCACCCGCCCAAAAAAAATGTCACTCATTTTTCAGGTACTTATCCTCAACCGATTTACTTGCAACAAGTTGCATTCGACGCAGGATACTCTACCATTGTTTCCTATTGAAAATTGGTCAGATCGGACTATGGGCTTGGAAGTTATGGCCAAAATACCACTTTTTTATAGAAAAATTGAGTAAAAAAATGTCACTCATTTTTCAGATACTTATCCTCAACCGATTTACCCGCAACAAGTTGCATTTGACGCAGGATACTCTACCATTGTTTCCTATTGAAAATTGGTCAGATCGGACTATGGGCTCGGAAGTTATGGCCAAAATACCACCATTTTATAGAAAAATTTATTTAAAAAATGTCACTCATTTTTCAGGCACTTATCCTTAACCGATTTACTCGCAACAAGTTGCATTCGACGCAGAATACTCTCCCATTGTTTCCTATTGAAAACTGGCCAGATCGGACTATGGGCTCAAGAGAAATGGCCAAAATACTATTTTTATAATGCACGAGAAAGGCACCATCACCGCTAGGTGGATTAATCAGGGTATTTTATTGTTTGTTTAGTTTGTTTTTGGAGTGATCATATAGCCTTTACCGTATACTTAGTATACGAGAAAGGCAAAAAACCCTGATTAATCCACCTAGCGGTGATGGTGCCTTTCTCGTGCAAATAAAAAATTGTATTTTGTCCATAACTTCCTAGCCCATGGCCAATTTTCAATAGGAAATAATGGAACAGAATTCTGCGACAAACGCAACTTGTTGCAAGCAAATCGGTTAAAGATAAATGCCTGAAAAATGAGTGACAAATTTTTATTGATTTTTTTGTAAACAATTGTATTTTGGCTATAATTTCCGAGCCCATAGTCCGATCCGGCCAATTTTCAATAGGAAACAATGGGACAGAATTTTGCGTCGAATGTGACTTGTTGCAAGCAAATCGGTTAAAGCACAGATAACAGATATTGAAGCTAGAACAAATTTTATTGAAAATCCTGTGTAAACTTTTGAATTGATATACGTTGGCCCACTACTGCCATCTACTCAACTGATTGCGGCAGTACATAAGGATGCAGCTGATTAACAACCGTCGAACGCAGCCAATACATTTGACTGCCGCATTCGGGCTGCGTTTTCAATAGCAATGATCCTTGCGCCATCCCCAACCGATTGCCAAACGCGGTCCCAATTTAAAATACATTTGAATTAACGGTTGCGGATGTTTACACCCGTATCGGATGCCAGCCTCAATATCTGTTATCTGTGGTAAAAGATAAGTGCCTGAAAAATGAGTGACAAATTTTTATTGATTTTTTTTTGTAAAAAAATGAATTTTGGCCATTATTCCGAGCCCATAGTTCGATCTGGCCAATTTTCAATAGGAAACAATCGGACAAGATTCTGCGTCGAATGCAACTTGTTGCAAGCAAATCGGTTGAGGATAAGTGGCCGAAAAATGAGTGACACTTTTGCTATATTTTGGTACGTGGGTGCGCACAGACACGCACAGACACACACAGACATCACCTCAATTCGTTGAACTGAGTCGATCGGTATATAACACTATGGGTCTCCGGGCCTTCTATAAAAAGTTTGTTTTTGGAGCGATCATATAGCCTTTACGTATACTTAGTATACGAGAAAGGCAAAACGACTATCCGTAACAAAGTCAAGAGAAGAGATAATCCCTTCGTTATATCTGGCCCGTCTGTCAGATATAATAAAGGATTTGTAAGGGGCGCTTGAAATTTTGAAAACCACTTCTTCATATTCTGGGAGGCCATTTTTAGCCGTGCGGGAAGATCCGTGGCTGTCAAGCAAGACTATGCTGCAGAAGGCTGGGTCGAACTTCTTGCCCGGAATAGGAAATTTATCGATGAAAATTTTTCTAGACTTTTTAGGCGTAAAACTGCTAACGTGTTAATCTGTTACACAATTCCAAAAAATGGTAGCCTGGCTTAGAAACCTCGAAGGTAATAATTGCTGTGAACACTAAGCTATTATTATTAATATTCCGCGGAATGGTGGATTCCGTCGTACCGCGAAATGTTACAAACCGGCAAATGTTATTCCGCGAAATGTTCAACAGCGAAAATGAATTCCATGAAATAGTTTTCGGTGTAATGTAATGCAATCGGTACATATACATCATAATATAATTTTTATATTTTCTACATCATCTAAACTTTTCAGGACTATGGCTGCTTTAAAGGCTTCTTCTGTTGCTCAATGTTTCTATATGTATTCAACAATGTGCGTAAGACCAAAATACATTGTAGGATAATTGATGATTAAGTACATCCTGAAAAAATATTGTTCTTCTTGTTTTGACAGTTCTCCATTATTAAACACAAAAATAAATGGAACATATCAAATTTAATGGGTAATACCGTTAATGAAAAAATGGGTCTGAAAGGGCCATCATGTAAAATTACACCACAATGACTTCTGAACTATAATAAAACAAATCCATCATAAAATATGGTATATGACTCAAACTTTAGCATATTACGCTGTGGTTGAGCACATTCATCGTTGTTAATCATCATATAATGAAGTTCTAACCAAAATGATGCCACCAGACGGCTTGCTTACTTTTGGTTATTACACCAAGTAGTCAAAAACAGCAATAATTGTGCACAGTCTTTCATCTAAGCCATCAAAAGTCTCGAGCAATATGGGCTTTTTTTTCGGCAAATTTTCCCAATCTTAACTCTGGTGGTGGATGCTTTCTCAGCTCATGAACGGTGCTGCGAATCTGGCAACCTCGCCAGGGCGAAATCGGAGCGAAAAAAAAATGTTTGGAATTCCGGGTCGCTTGTCCTTTAGGCCAATCAACGCAAGGATGTGCAAGCTGAGGATAAAAGGCCGTTTCTTCAACTATAGCATCATCAACGTGCACTGCCCACACGAAGGGAGATCCGACGACGAGAAAGAAGCGTTCTATGAGCAGCTGGAGCAGACATACGATGGATGCCCACTGCGGGACGTCAAAATCGTCATCGGTGACATGAACGCTCAGGTAGGAAGGGAGGAAATGTATAGACCGGTCATCGGACCGGATAGTCTGCATACCGTATCGAACGACAACGGCCAACGATGCATAAACTTTGCAGCCTCCCGCGGAATGGTAGTCCGAAGCACTTTCTTCCCCGTAAGAATATCCACAAGGCCACATGGAAATCACCTAATCAAGTAACGGAAAACCAAATCGACCACGTTCTAATCGACGGTAAATTCTTCTCCGACATCACGAACGTACGCACTTACCGCAGTGCGAATATTGAATCCGACCACTACCTCGTCGTAGTATGTCTGCGCTCAAAACTCTCGACGGTGATCAACACGCGTCGGAGTCGTCCGCCGCGGCCAAACATTGGGCGGCTACAAGGCGGTAGACTAGCCCAAGACTATGCGCAGCAGCTGGAGGTGCAACTTCCAACGGAAGAGCAGCTATGCCCAGTGTCTCTTGAAGAAGGCTTGAGAGATATTCGATCCGCCATTGGAAGCACCGCAACCGCTGTACTAGGCACGGTGGCTCCGGATCAGAGAAACGACTGGTATGACGGCGAATGTGAGCAGTTAGTTGAGGAGAAGAATGCAGCATGGGCGTGATTGCTGCAACACCGCACGAGGGCGAACGAGGCACGATACAAACGGGCGCGGAACAGACAAAACTCGATTTTCCGGAGGAAAAAGCGCCAGCAGGAAGATCGAGACCGTGAAGAGACGGAGGAACTGTACCGCGCTAATAACGCACGAAAGTTCTATGAGAAGTTGAACCGTTCACGTAAGGGCCACGTGCCACAGCCCGATATGTGTAAGGACATAAACGGGAACCTTCTTACGAACGAGCGTGAGGTGATCCAAAGGTGGCGGCAGCACTACGAAGAGCACCTGAATGGCGATATGGCAGACAACGGTGGCGGTATGGTAATGAACCTAGGAGCACGCGCGCAGGACATGCGACTTCCGGCTCCGAATCTCCAGGAAATCCAGGAGGAGATCGGCCGGCTGAAAAACAACAAAGCCCCTGGAGCTGACAAAGTACCAGGAGAGCTGTTTAAACACGGCGGTGAAGCACTGGCTAGAGCGCTGCACTGGGTGATTACCAAGGTTTGGGAGGATGAGGTTCTGCCGCAGGAGTGGATGGAAGGTGTCGTGTGTCCCATCTACAAAAAGGGCGATAAGCTGGATTGTAGCAACTACCGCGCAATCACATTGCTGAACGCCGCCTACAAGGTACTCTCCCAAATTTTATGCCGTCGACTAACACCAATTGCAAGAGAGTTTGTGGGGCAGTACCAGGCGGGATTTATGGGTGAACGCTCTACCACAGACCAGGTGTTCGCCATACGTCAGGTATTGCAGAAATGCCGCGAATACAACGTGCCCACACATCATCTATTTATCGACTTCAAAGCCGCATATGATACAATCGATCGGGACCAGCTATGGCAGCTAATGCACGAACACGGATTTCCGGATAAACTGATACGGTTGATCAAGGCGACGATGGATCGGGTGATGTGCGTAGTTCGAGTTTCAGGGGCATTCTTGAGTCCCTTCGAAACCCGTATAGGGTTACGGCAAGGTGATGGTCTTTCGTGTCTGCTATTCAACATCGCTTTGGAGGGAGTAATACGAAGGGCAGGGATTGACACGAGTGGTACGATTTTCACGAAGTCCGTCCAGTTATTTGGTTTCGCCGACGACATTGATATCATGGCACGTAACTTTGAGAGGATGGAGGAAGCCTACATCAGACTGAAAAGCGAAGCTAAACGGATTGGACTAGTCATCAACACGTCGAAGACGAAGTACATGATAGGAAGAGGCTCAAGAGAGGTCAATGTGAGCCACCCACAACGAGTTTCTATCGGTGGTGACGAAATCGAGGTGGTTGAAGAATTCGTGTACTTGGGCTCACTGGTGACCGCCGATAACGATACCAGCAGAGAAATTCGGAGACGCATAGTGGCTGGAAATCGTACGTACTTTGGACTCCGCAAGACGCTCCGATCGAATAGAGTTCGCCGCCGTACCAAACTGACTATCTACAAAACGCTTATAAGACCGGTAGTTCTCTACGGACACGAGACCTGGACGATGCTCGTGGAGGGCCAACGCGCACTGGGAGTTTTCGAAAGGAAAGTGTTGCGTACCATCTGTGGTGGGGTGCAGATGGCGGACGGTACGTGGAGGAGGCGAATGAACCACGAATTGCATCAGCTGTTGGCAGAACCATCCATCGTTCACACCGCGAAAATCGGAAGACTGCGGTGGGCCGGGCACGTAGCCAGAATGTCGGACAGTAATCCGGTGAAAATGATTCTCGACAACGAACCGACGGGAACAAGAAGGCGAGGTGCACAGCGGGCAAGGTGGATCGATCAGGTGGAGGACGACTTGCGGACCCTCCGCAGACTGCGTGGTTGGCGAAGTGCAGCCTTGAACCGAGCTGAATGGAGAAGTCTTTTATGTGCAGCACAGGCCACTCCGGCCTTAGTCTGATGATAAATAAAAAAAATTGTCCTTTAGGGTGCTGTCTGGGAGGCTACACGAAGCCGTCTTATTCTGCCTGCACAAATACCCCATGTTATTGAGGCGCTTCGCATGAGATATGGGCGACCTGAGCTTCTGGTTGAATCACTGATCATGAGAGTTAGGAACACGATGTGTCCCCAAGGCAGACAAACTAAACGGCGTCATCGAGTACGGATCGAAAATTCAACCCTTGTGTGATCATAGCACAGCTGCAAATCTTTTGAATCATCTCGACTCGACAACCCTACCTTACTGAATGATTTGGTCGTGAAGATACTAGCGGAATAAGAAATGCGATGGGCGTCGTATCAAAAGATTCAACCTCTTCAAATTTTCGGCGAGTATATGGAGGAAGTCGTAGCCGATGCATGTAGCGTTTCATCCTACGGAGGAAGTGGATACGAGAGGTCCGCGAAGTGCAAGAAAGGGAAGACATACGACTAAACTTTTCTGCATTCCGGGAATAACAACATGTTAGCGATGAGAAGCCCGATTCGATCAACAGGTTTTAGCAACAATTTTGCATGTTTGATCTGCAAAAAGGTTGTGGACATCGTGTAAAGGACTATACGACATTCTACATCTGCGAGATCTATCTATTCAGAATATCACGACGTTATACCTCAGTTATTGTTTGCGGTTGACAATCCAGTTGGCTGTGCCACCAAGGCACAGTGTTGCTTTTTGTCGATTTCGTGCGCTTTTTTAATAGCATCGTTTCTGTTGATTTTTTCGCTGTAGTTTGTTTGGAGGAAACGTTAGATATCATAAAGGGCTTTTTTTGAGAAAATCTGTGAAATGATTAATCCACCTAAAAGTGAGATAAAAATTTTACTTTTTCACCTAAACCGTATATGCGCCTAGTGTCTTCGAGAAAGTTGTAGCGGATGGTATTTTAGGCCACTTTGCCAAAAATCATGTATCTGTGACTTATACTTTACTAGATATGTGACATTTACCGTGGAAGGCCCTAAAATCAGTTTTTTGAGCATAACTTTTTATATGTTTCAGGCACTTTTACACCCTTCTACAAAGTTGTTTGGCTAATAAAAATACACGTTTTTGTAGAACATTGCGAAGCTCTATCTCTTAAAATTGATAAGTTATTTGAGAAAATATGTTTTTCTAGGGGTATTTGAGAATCGTATAACTTGGTCCGGCGCAAAATGGCGCAGACAACTTTTAGTTCTCTGAAGCTGCTGTATGTTGACTCTTGCCTAGCGATTGAAGCTTGTGTTTACACGAAATTACAAACGAGTTATATAGATTTTAAATTTTCTTGTTTTTGGCCGTACTCGTACACTAAGATTATGTATAGGCTATAGTATCGCACTAAAACCAATATTTGATGGTGGCCCATAAGCCCATAGTTTTATATAGAAATTCGATAAACTGAGCTGATGTCTGTATGTGTGTATGAGTGTATGTGTGTATGTGTAGACATTTAAAAGACACCTTTTTGCCTTTCTCGTACACTAAGTGCAAAACTAAAAGACTTTTTATTAAGACTAGATATACACATAGTGTCTTCAGGAAAGCTGTAGCGGATAGTATTTTTGAGCCATATTGCCAAAGACACCCCATGTCTAACTATTATACTTTAAAAATATGTGACTTTTTCAATGGAAGATCCCTAAAATCACATTTTTTATCATAACTTTTCTATTTTTCCAAGACTTTTCCAACCTTCTACAAAGTTATTTGTCAAACAAAACTACACGTTTTGTGGAACATTGCGAAGCGCTATCTCTTAAAGCTTAAAAGTTATAATGAAAGGTGTTTTTTCTAGGGTGTTCAGAAATCAAATAGCCTGTTCCGGCGCAAAATGGCCCTAAAACTTTTTAGGATTCAGAAACTACTGTTCTTCTACTTTCTCTAGTGATTGAAACTTATGTTTACACGAAATTACACGTGTGTTATATCGATTTCAAACTTCCTTCCAAACTACACACATACACTCATACACACATACAGACATCAGCTCAGTTTATCGAATTTCTATATAAAACTATGGGCTTATGGGCCACCATCAAATATTGGTTTTTAGTGCGATCCTATAGCCTATACATAATCTTAGTGTACGAGTAAGGCCAAAAACAAGAAAATTTAAAATCTATATAACTCGTTTGTAATTTCGTGTAAACACAAGCTTCAATCGCTAGGCAAGAGTCAACATACAGCAGCTTCAGAGAACTAAAAGTTGTCTGCGCCATTTTGCGCCGGACCAAGTTATACGATTCTCAAATACCCTAGAAAAACATATTTTCTCAAATAACTTATCAATTTTAAGAGATAGAGCTTCGCAATGTTCTACAAAAACGTGTATTTTATTAGCCAAACAACTTTGTAGAAGGTGTAAAAGTGCCTGAAACATATAAAAAAGTTATGCTAAAAACTGATTTTAGGGCCTTCCACGGTAAATGTCACATATCTAGTAAAGTATAAGTCACAGATACATGATTTTTGGCAAAATGGCCTAAAATACCATCCGCTACAACTTTCTCGAAGACACTAGGCGCATATACGGTTTAGGTGAAAAAGTAAAATTTTTATCTCACTTTTAGGTGGATTAATCATTTCACAGATTTTCTCAAAAAAAGCCCTTTATGATATCTAACGTTTCCTCCAAACAAACTACAGCGAAAAAATCAACAGAAACGATGCTATTAAAAAAGCGCACGAAATCGACAAAAAGCAACACTGTGCAAGGTAAGAGAAGTTAGTGGAGGCCGTCCAAAAAACGTGAAAACAAGGCTTGGTGGAGCGTGTACGGAGGGCAATGATGCAAGACAGTTGTCCGTCAGCTATACCATGTCTGCGAGTGTGTTCCGACGGGGAGTCCATGTACAGAATCTTAAAAGCATACTTTTCACTGGAAGAAGTGGGAATTCAACCTTCCGACGCTAGACTCACGGCGGAAGATGAGCGCGCCTTACGGATTCTTGAGCAAACAACCAAACGGGTCGATCAACGCTATGAATCAGGTCTGTTGTGATAAGACGATTTTAAATTTCTCGACAGTTATCCTATGGCTATGAAGTGGCTACAATGTCTGGAGCGCAGGTTATCCAAAGAATCGATGCTCAACGAGAATTTTCAGAAGCAAATCTATGAGTATGAGCAAAATGGAAATGCACACCGTGCGTCACCCGAGGAATTTAAAAGCGGGGATCTTCGTCGTGTGTGGTATTTGCCGCTGGAGTCGTGATCTCGGACGCTTCAGCGAAAGTGAACGGTGTCTCTTTAAACAGCATACTATACTACTGAAAGGGCTTGAACAGATGACTCTACTCCCTACGGTACCCTTTTGTTTCCGTCACAGAATTCGCCCATAAGTACCCTACCCTAGCAACACACATATTCCACATAGGTTACTGCAACTCATATGTGACCGGAATCAGTCACAATCAAGTTGCTGCAACCATTTTTGTCTGACTTGTGCTGCTCGGGTAAGGCGGTGCAAGGAATCATCTACAATCACTATGTAGATAATTAGCTTGGCAGTATTGCCACCAAAAAAGAATCAGTTCAAGTTGCGTCACAGGTCAAGGAGATCCACAAACACGGTTAAATTGAAATTAGGAATTGGTGCAATAACCACCGAGTCTTTCTAGAGCAAATTAAAGAAAATAAGGAACAAAGTATCATTGATCTGAATTCCGGCTAAGAGAAACAGTCAAAACAGGTTCTCGGCATTCATTGGGATACTGAAGCAGCCGAATTCCGATTCAGCACATCATTGCCAAAAGATATTACCTATCTACGAGCGAACGATACCAAGCCAACGAAGCGCCAACTGGCACGATTTGTTATGTCGTCTTTTGACCCTCAAGAATTGTTGGCACCATATTTGGTATTCGGGAAAGTACTCTTCCAGGACACCTGGCGCTATGGAACTGGCTGCGATCTACAGATCTGCGATGGAACGTTCAAACGATAGAAGGAATGTATAAGTATGTTGGACAATATCAACCATGTGAGGATTCCAAGGTGCTACTTTTCCAAGGGCGATCTTTCAACAATGAAAATGCATACGTTTGTGAATGCCAGCAATGCAGCATATTCATGCATCTTGTACTTCCGAACTGCGAGTCCCTACGGCTCAGCAGAGGTGGCATTTGTAGCAGCGAAGACCAAGGTAGCCTCTCTCAAACCAATAACCATTCATCAGAAAAAATATTTTAAGCTCTTTTTAGTGGAATGTATTCAAACGTCTAAGACGAGTTTAGTACTTTCCATTTAATCCCACTACGTTTTGTTATCTTTGCAGATACGTACTTCGACCTCAACTGTGAGGTCGTCTTCAGTGTCTCGTACTTGACTAAACATATCGAAAATTTCAAATTGGTACTTATAATAGACGGGGCTTCTACCTATTAGTTCGCTCAATTTTGTACTTGTATGTTTTGTACAAATTTTGTACTCAAACGATAATTAACACAGAATTTTCATTCAAACATTAATCTTTACTAATATCAGCTAATTGGCAACAGTCCCGTTATATCTTCTATTTGGCATTATGGTTTCAAGGTTGTAAGGAAAATAAGGTAAATTCTTGAAATCAAGATACAATTTTCAAACGATTCTTAATCGCTAGCGCGTTTTTATCACTTGATAATTTAAAAGTAAGATCGCGGGTGAGTTTGATCATCCCCAATTTTTTTGAAAATTTGATTTTTCCCAACCCTGAAAGAGCATGTACCATATTTGAAGAAGGCAGATAGATCTTTAGTTACGTGTGTAGATCTAAAGATCTTACTTCGGGAATTTCTTGGATGAGCAAGAACTTATGCTCTGAACACAATCTATTCTGTGAACCACAAAGAGCATGTACCATATTTGAAACAGGCCGATAGATCTTAGGCTATGCGTGTAGATCTATAGGCCTTATTTTGGGATTTTTTTGGATGACCAAGAACTTGTTCTATGAACACAATCTATTCTATGAGTCACACAGAGCATGTACCATATTTAAAACAGGCGGACAGATCTTTGGGTACGCGTGTAGATCTAAATGCCTTGCTTCGGGATTTTTTTTGGATGACCAAGAACTTAGGCTTTGAACACAATCTATTCTATGAGTCACACAGAGCATGTACCATATTTGAAACAGGCTGATAGATATTTGGATAGATCTCAAGGCCTTATTTCAGAAAACTCTTGGATGAGTTTGAGCATAGATCGGAACACATTCCTGGTTTCAAATCACAAAAACCATGTATCATATCGCAATCCATACTAGCGCACTATGACCTACAAACAACAACTAGCGAACAAATAGGTAGGACCCCGTCTATTATAATTTATTATTTATTTATTCAGACTAAGGCCGAAGTGGCCTGTGCGGTATATAAGAGTCTTCTCCATTCGGCTCGGTCCATGGCTACACGTCGCCAACCACGCAGGAGGGTCCGCAGGTCATCTTCCACTTGATCGATCCACCTTGCCCGCTGCTCATCTCGCCTTCTTGTGCCCGTCGGATCATTGTCGAGAACCATTTTCACCGGGTTATTGTCCGATATTCTGGCTACGTGCCCGGCCCACCGCAGTCGTCCGATTTTCGCGGTGTGAACGATGGATGGTTCTGCCAGCAGCTGATGCAACTCGTGGTTCATTCGCCTCCTCCACGTACCATGCGCCATCTGCACTCCACCATAGATGGTACGCAGCACTTTCCTTTCGAAAACTCCGAGTGCGCGTTGGTCCTCCACGAGCATCGACCAGGTCTCATGTCCGTAGAGGACTACCGGTCTAATGAGCGTTTTGTAGATTGAGTGTGTGTTGAGTGTTTTGTTGGTACGGCGGCGAACTCTATTCGATCGGAGCGTCTTGCGGAGTCCTAAGTATGTACGATTTCCAGCCACTATACGTCTCCGAATTTCTCTGCTGGTATCATTTTCGGCAGTCACCAGTGAGCCCAAGTACGCAAATTCTTCTACCACCTCGATTTCGTCACCACCGATGCCAACTCGCGGTGGGTGGCTCACATTGTCTGCTCTTGAACCTCTTCCTATCATGTACTTCAGGACCGTGGATTCGGCATCGTAGCGCTGCAGGAGGTTTATTGGAAGGGATCAATGGTGCGAACGTTTAGAGGTAATCATATCATCTACCAAAGATGCGGCAACACACGAGCTGGGAACAGCTTCCATAGTGATGGGCGATATGCAAAGGCGCGTGATCGGGTGGTGGCCGATCAACGAGAGAATGTGCAGGTTGAGGATCAAAGGCCGGTTCTTCAACTTCAGCATAATCAACGTCCATAGCCCACACTCCGGAAGCACTGATGATGATAAGGACGCATTCTACGCGCAGCTGGAACGTGAGTACGACAGCTGCCCAAGCCACGACGTCAAAATCATCATAGGAGATTTGAACGCTCAGGTTGGCCAAGAGGAGGAGTTTAGACCGACTATTGGAAAGTTCAGCGCTCACCGGCTGACGAACGAAAACGGCCTACGACTAATTGATTTCGCCGCCTCCAAGAATATGGCCATTCGCAGCACCTACTTCCAACACAGCCTCCCGTATCGGTACACCTGGAGATCACCACTGCAGACAGAATCACAAATCGACCACGTTCTGATTGATGGACGGCACTTCTCCGACATTATCGACGTCAGGACATATCGTGGCGCTAACATCGACTCTGACCACTATCTGGTGATGGTTAAACTGCGCCCAAAACTATCCGTCATCAACAATGTTCGGTACCGACGACCGCCGCGGTACGACCTAGAGCGACTGAAGCAACCTGATGTCGCCACTGCATACGCGCAGCATCTCGAGGCAGCGTTGCCGGAAGAGGGTGAGCTCGATGGGGCCCCTCTTGAGGACTGCTGGAATACAGTCAGCAGCCATTAACGACGCAGCGGAGAACAACGTCGGGTATATGGGTCGAAGTCGACGGAACGATTGGTTCGACGAAGAGTGCAGACAGATTCTGGAGGAGAAGGACGCAGCGCGGGCGGTCGCGCTGCAGCAAGGTACCCGGCAGAACGTGGAACGTTATAGACGGAAGCGGAGACAGCAGACCCGCCTTTTTCAGGAGAAGAAACGCCGCCTGGAAGAAGCGGAGTGCGAGGAGATGGAACAGCTGTGCCGTTCTCAAGATACACGCAAGTTCTATCAAAAGCTCAACGCATCCCGCAAAGGCTTTGTGCCGCGAGCCGAAATGTGCCGGGATAAGGATGGGAGCATCTTGACGGACGAACGTGTGGTGATCGAAAGGTGGAAGCAGCACTACGAGGAACATCTGAATGGCGCTGAGAGTACAGGCAATGAAAGTCAAGGCAGCGGAGGAGATGACTACGTCAGTTCAGCGGACGATGGAAGCCAACCAGCCCCCACCTTGAGGGAAGTTAAGGATGCCATTCAACAGCTAAAGACCAATAAAGCAGCTGGTAAGGATGGTATCGGAGCTGAGCTCATCAAGATGGGCCCGGAAAAGCTGGCCACTTGCCTGCACAAACTGATAGTCAGAATCTGGGAAAACGAACAGCTACCGGAGGAGTGGAAGGAAGGGGTTATATGCCCCATCTACAAGAAAGGCGACAAACTGGAGTGTGAGAACTTTCGAGCGATCACCATCCTTAATGCCGCCTACAAAGTGATATCCCAGATCATCTTCCGTAGTCTGTCACCATTAGTGAACGAGTTCGTGGGAAGTTATCAAGCCGGCTTCGTTGACGGCCGCTCGACAACGGACCAGATCTTTACTGTACGGCAAATCCTTCAAAAATGCCGTGAATACCAGGTCCCAACGCACCATCTGTTCGTTGATTTCAAGGCGGCATACGACAGTATAGACCGCGTAGAGCTATGGAAAATTATGGACGAGAACAGCTTCCCTGGAAAGCTTACCAGACTGATCAAAGCAACGGTGGATGGTGTGCAAAACTGTGTGAAGATCTCGGGCGAACACTCCAGTTCGTTCGAATCGCGCCGGGGACTAAGACAAGGTGATGGACTTTCGTGCCTGTTGTTCAACATTGCGCTAGAAGGTGTCATGCGGAGAGCCGGGTGTAACAGCCGGGGAACGATTTTCAACAGATCCAGTCAATTTATTTGCTTCGCGGATGACATGGACATTGTCGGCCGAACATTTGCAAAGGTGGCAGAACTGTACACCCGCCTGAAACGTGAAGCAACAAAAGTTGGACTGGTGGTGAATGCGTCAAAGACAAAGTACATGCTTGTGGGTGGAACCGAGCGCGACAGGGTCCGCCTGGGAAGCAGTGTTACGATAGACGGGGATACCTTCGAGGTGGTCGAGGAATTCGTCTACCTCGGATCCTTGCTAACGGCTGACAACAACGTTAGTCGTGAAATACGAAGGCGCATCATCTGTGGAAGTCGGGCCTATTACGGGCTCCAGAAGAAACTGCGGTCGAAAAAGATTCGCCACCGCACCAAATGTGTCATGTACAAGACGTTAATAAGACCGGTAGTCCTCTACGGACATGAAACATGGACAATGCTCGAGGAGGACTTGCAAGCACTCGGAGTATTCGAGAGACGGGTGCTTAGGACCATCTTTGGCGGTGTACAAGAAGACGGTGTGTGGCGGCGAAGAATGAACCATGAGCTCGCCCAGATCTACGGCGAACCCAGTATCCAGAAGGTAGCTAAAGCCGGAAGGGTACGATGGGCAGGGCATGTTGCAAGAATGCCGGACAGCAACCCTGCAAAGATGGTGTTCGCTTCCGATCCGGCAGGTACGAGACGACGTGGAGCGCAGCGAGCGAGATGGGCAGACCAGGTGCAGAACGACTTGGCGAGCGTGGGGCGTATTCGAAGATGGAGAGATGCGGCCTCGAACCGTGTATTGTGGCGTCAAATTGTTGATTCAGTGTTATCTGTTTAGATGTAGACTAAATAAATGAAATGAAATGAATCATGTACTTCGTCTTCGACGTGTTGATGACTAGTCCGATCCGCTTAGCTTCCCTCTTCAGTCTGATGTAGGCTTCCTCCATCTTCTCAAAGTTACGTGCCATAATATCTATGTCGTCGGCGAAGCCAAATAGCTGGACGGACTTATTGAAAATTGTACCACTCGTGTTAATCCTTGCTCTTCGTATTACCCCTTCCAAAGCGATGTTGAATAGCAGACACGAAAGACTATCACCTTGCCGTAACCCTCTGCGGGTTTCGAAGGGACTCGAGAATGCCCCTGAAACTCGAACTACATCACCCGATCCATCGTCGCATTGATCAACCGTATCAGTTTATCCGGAAATCCGTGTTCGTGCATTAGATGCCATAGCTGGTCCCGATCGATTGTATCATACGCGGCTTTGAAGTCGATGAATAGATGGACACGTTGTAGGCGCGGCATTTCTGCAGTACTTGGCGAATGGCGAACACCTGGTCCGTGGTGGAGCGTTCGCCCATAAAACCCACCTGGTACTGCCCCACGAACTCCCTTGCAATTGGTGCTAGTCGACGGCATAAAATTTGGGAGAGTACCTTGTAGGCGGCGTTCAGCAATGTGATTGCGCGGTAGTTGCTACAATCCAGCTTATCGCCCTTTTTGTAGATGGGGCACACGACACCTTCCATCCACTCCTGCGGCAAAACTTCCTCCTCCCAAATCTTGGTAATGACCCAGTGCAGCGCTCTAGTCAGTGCCTCACCACCGTGTTTAAATAACTCTCCTGGTAGTTGGTCAACCCCAGGGGCTTTGTTGTTCTTCAGCCGGCCAATCTCCTCCTGGATTTCCTGGAGATCCGGAGCCGGTAGAATTATGTCCTGCGCGCGTTCCCCCAGGTCCATCACCATACCGCCATATTCGTCTGCCACATCGCCATTCAGGTGCTCTTCGTAGTGCTGCCGCCACCTTTGGATCACCTCACGCTCGTTCGTAAGAAGGTTCCCGTTTATGTCCTTACACATATCAGGCTGTGGCACGTGGCCCTTACGTGAACGGTTCAACTTCTCATAGAACTTTCGTGTGTTATTAGCGCAGTACAGTTGCTCCGTCTCTTCACGGTCTCGATCTTCCTGCTGACGCTTTTTCTTCCGGAAATCGAGTTTTGTCTGTTCTGCGCCTGTTTATATCGTGCCTCGTTCGCCCTCGTGCGGTGTTGCAGCAATCTCGCCCATGCTGCATTCTTCTCTTCTACTAACTGCTCACATTCGCCGTCATACCAGTCGTTTCTCTGATCCGGGGGCACCGTGCCAAGTGCAGCGGTTGCGGTGCTACCAATGGCGGATCGAATATCTCTCCAGCCATCTTCAAGAGACGCTGCGCCTAGCTGCTCTTCCGTTGGAAGTGCCACTTCCAGCTGCTGCGCGTATTCTTGGGCTAGTCTACCATCTTGTAGCCGCCCAATGCTAAGCCGCGGCGTCCGACTTCGACGCGTGTTGTACACCGTTGAAAGTTTTGAGCGCAGGCATACTGCAACGAGGTAGTGGTCGGATTCAATATTCGCACTGCGGTAAGTGCGGACGTTCGTGATGTCGGAGAAGAATTTACCGTCGATTAGAACGTGGTCGATTTGGTTTTCTGTTTCTTGGTTAGGTGATTTCCATGTGGCCTTGTGGATATTTTTGCGGGGAAAGAAGGTGCTTCGGACTACCATTCCGCGGGAGGCTGCGAAGTTTATGCATCGTTGGCCGTTGTCATTCGATACGGTGTGCAGACTATCCGGTCCGATGACCGGTCTATACATTTCCTCCCTTCCTACCTGCGCGTTCATGTCACCGATGACGATTTTGACGTCCCGCAGTGGGCATCCATCGTATCCCGAGCAACACAAGTCAGTCGAATATGGTTGCAGCAACTTAATTGTGACCAAATCTGGTCACATATGAGTTGCAGTAACCTACGTGGAACATGTGTGCTGCTAGGGATGTCTGCTCCAGCTGTACGTAGAACGCTTCTTTCTCGTCGTCGGGTCTCCCTTAGTGTGGGCAGTGCACGTTGATGATGCTATAGTTAAAGAAACGGCCTTTAATCCTCAGCTTGCACATCCTTGCGTTGATTGGCTGCCACCCAATCACGCGTTGGCGCATCTTACCCAGCACTATGAAGCCGGTTCCCAGCTCGTTGGTGGTGCCACAGCTTTGGTAGAAGGTAGCCGCCCGATGCCCGCTTTTCCACACTTTCTGTCCTGTCCAGCAAATCTCCTGCAGCGCCACGACGTCGAAGTTGCGGGGATGTAATTCATCGTAGATCATCCTGTTGCAACCTGCGAAACCTAGCGACTTGCAGTTCCATGTTCCAAGCTTCCAATCGTGATCTTTTGTTCGTCGCCTAGGTCTTTGCCGATTATATCGAGTCGCATTATCTCTTATATTGTTCGTAATGATTGGTTTTCCAGGCGGCTTATTGGGCCTGCGCAAACCTCCTGTCTCGTCGGAGGGCCATCGTGTCAGGGCTGTTTAGCGTCCCACCTAACACCAGGACTTGGGCTTGTGCGCTTTGAGCGGCACACGGTCGCTTTGGCGGAGCCTACTTGCGGATACATGCAGCTTTTTATAGAGGTTTAACAGGGCCCACTGTCAAACCCCACCACATCCTAGGCAGGCGCCATAACTCGCAGATGGCCTGGGGAGGGATCGTCAAGCCCTTGGACATAGTCCCTGCTGCCCCGTCTATTATAAGTACCAATTAAAAAGTCTCCAGCAGGCTTTTTTTTTTTAATAACGCGGTTTTTTTACGCGGTTATTTTTACGCGTTTTTTTACGCGGTACATGGAACAACGTAAAAAAAAATCTTAGTGTACAGGACCACTGGAAAATGTGGCTCAAAAACGGCCTTGTGGTCCTTTACATTTTTTTACTGTATGTGTAAAAACGTTTGAAATAACTTTCATTTGAAAAAAATAAAAAATAACAGTCGTTGTTGTCCAAAAGGTTGAAAATAAAAAAAAAATCAGATATTTTGATTATTTAAACATTTTAAAGCTTAACCTCAACCGATATTTTTTTAAAATCTATAACTGTTTTTTTTTATTCGTGCCAAAAGGTTGCAAATCAGTCCATTGGTTTAAAAGTTATGAAGGTTCGACTTTTTTTTTGAAAACGCCTTTTTTTAACCGCCCTATTCTGAAAATGTCCACCGAAACAAACAAAATAGGGGGCCAATTATTTTCGGTAGATATTATGATTTTGAGCAAAATCGGAGAACATTTTTTTCGACTCTATTCTTTTTTCATGGAATCGCTGGATAACCACATATTTCGAAACGAAACTGTTTGAACCCGTAGATTAAAACAATATGGACATCTGACACCCTCAATCAACCAACCAACGGTACGAGTCTAATGCGTGCTGGTTCGATCAGAGGAGAAACGGAAGCTATCCAAGAATCGTGTGACCGCAGATGACACGTCGACGTCGCGTCGTCTGTCTAAAGAGAGCAAGACGAAAGTTCAATTAACCGAAATCGTTCGCGACCCGCTTGTTCCCTCAATCCCTGATGTTGCGGCTATGTGAACGGAAACGATTAAAATATGACGATGGATGGTGTCATCATACCCCGACTCGTCGTCGTCGCCTTTCATTGATGCATTGATTATGAATCGAACCGTACGGTCGGTGTTCCGGTGTTTGTATTTGATTTGATAGTTGATACCTTGGTTCGGTATCAGCTAAATTGTTGGTCCGCGTAAATAAAGGTGTCAGGGAGACACCAAACGCATCATGCAATATGTGCGACTACCGATAGCACGTGGTTTAATGATTTTCAATATGAATACTGATATTTATACTGATAAGATGATAGCTTTGTCTCTATCTAAATGCTGAGTACACCCACCACCCTTGCGGGTCTGGTTTCAGTTTTGATAAGTTTGGTCGCTTCCATTGTGATGTCACATGGAAACAAACAGAAAGCGAATCAAATCAAAATACCTACATACAGTGAAAGTTGCAATGGAATGAGGTACGTTTTAAACTAGTACAATGCCAAAAACTGATTATTTTTCCGAAAAATAACATGAGTTATCAAGGCTGACTGCCGGTAGGCTGCAGTCGGTCATCGTTGATAAAATAAACCCGAAAAGGAAGGAAAACATAATGAAACATATGCAGATGTTACCCGTTCGTATGTGGTGAAAGTGAAAACGTATAATTAAACTAAAGCATAGGAATGAAATTAAAACGAACATACCGGGATCGTTCGTCACATCATCATCATCATAATCATAAGGGCTTCCCGTTTTCGGTGTTGGCACAGCTGATGGCGCGTGGGTAGAGCTTGGTTGTTTTTCTCATAAGGGGTCTAAGTGAAACCGAAATTCATATTGATGTTATCGGTCTTGTTTGATCAGTGATCGGGGGATGTAGATTAAAAAAGAAAACAGACTGCGGAGTGATTTGAAGCACCAGCTGCGCTTCTGGTTTGGTTTTCTAATGTTGATTATTATAATAACTGAGAACAGTTGAAATAATTCACCTAGAAGCCACTAACAGGGGATTCTGTGCGGTAGCAGGAAGAAATAATTGTGAAATCAAAAATTCCTCGTATTTTTTACTTTTTCGTACACCAAGGTATAATGAAAATGCTTTATGCTCACTCCAGAAACGATTTGTTGATTTTAAATCACTTGAATTTCCACAACAATTTCCAAAAAAGTTAATCCTAAAATTATTTTTCAGTCGTCTTGTAACCAAGGTAACGAGGTATGTATATGGTATCTAAAGTGAAATTTCTCGAATGTAAAAAAAAATACGAAAACATGTTTGATGCCGCTTATTATTATCCCGACGTATTACTACAAGACATGCTCAAGGCAGGTAAACCTTTGAAGAACATTTCTCACTCATTTCCACCTTACCACCCACACTTCGTCACACTTATTCAAACGACTCAAACGGCAATTTGATTGACCGACAGCCTCTATTTGGTAATTTCGGTATCGATTCCCATAATCCTACCCTATAACCTATGAGCGAGACCGCCGCGGTACCCCCCAGAAATATAAATTGGAAGGAAACCGAATCGAATCCAATGAAACCGATCGCCAACCACCCAGAAGTGAGCCGCTGCACGTCTGCTGTACGTAGGTACCGGACCACGATTGACATTTAGCCTGTCGGTTCGGTGCATGCCTCTTGGTCAGCTCGAGGGAAACACGGTTGTCAAGCGTCACCTTGCCTTTGTGGCTCGTTTGTTATTTTTGTCGATTTTAGGATCGGTTTTTTATCTACTCGAAATTAGGGTGTCTAAAACTTAATCTTCAACACTTCTTATTATTTTAGATTGAATCTGATAGTTATCAGAACAACATTACATCTTTCAAACCTAAATATATAAATTAATACAACCAACCGGCGGTTGTTAGATTTTCCAACAATTCTGTATAAGAATCTACCAAAACCTGTATAAGAACTGGGCATATGCGAAATTGTTAGATTCTTATACAAAAAATGTAAGAAAAGCTTACAAAATTGTTAGATTTTTATACAATATTTGTATAAGAATCTAACAATTTCGCATATGCCCAGTTCTTATACAGGTTTTGGTAGATTCTTATACAGAATTGTGGGAAAATCTAACAACCGCCGGTTGGGTGTAGGATTTTGTACAGTTTGATGTGCTCTTCAATATTACACCCATTAAAAATAAATCGCGGAATTTTAAAAGTAATCTCTAATCTTCTAATTGAGCAGTCACTTGAAGTCACGACAATAATTTAAGGAAATCAGTCATTTTTATCAAACAGTTTATTTTATTTTGGGGCACCCTACATGATCCCCGAGCAAAAGATTAATGTAACGAAAGAGGACACGCAAAACGCATTTCGATTGCGTAGAATTGTATCGTTTCCAATTTCCGCTTTATGTAGATCGGGTGTTAGCCAGTAGTACCATTATAAAATGACTCAATTTCCTATAACATGTGGAATAAAAAAATCAAAACCCGCTGCGAAGCGCAGCAGCTTTGTAGGACATGTGCTTATCATTTATTGACATTTGATCGCGAGGCTTCACCACCAAACGATTTGGAAATCTTCAAGCGTTCGCTACATTTCGTTGGAAATTATGTTCGATTGTGAAAGATATTGAATAGGTTGGGCGACTCACGCTTCACCCCAATAAAGTACACATAGGTACCTACAGTACAGCTGGTGACGCAATTCCCTCTTTGAAGAAAATGCCCCAAATTAATTCCCTCGTTATCAGTTAGTGTCACTGCCTTTCGGTGGTGGCGCGGTGTCGATCGCTTTGGCATGAATGTGATTATGGTACTTGGAAGGTCTATAATTTTAAAGTGCTCGCCCTGCCATTCATGATCCACACGCCGAATGCCGCCGGTTCACTTGTTTTTAGTGCAGTAATAACTGGCCGCCGCAGTAACGCCCATTTCGAAGAGTGATATTCGCCTGGGTCGCAAAACCAGATGCCTCACATAATCTACATTTTTTGGCCTTCGGGTGAGCTGAGCGCGACCAAACGAAATCACCACGCATGATCATTATGATTGGAGCTCGGCTGTGGCAGATATGGAAGACTTTCGGTAATGACACTGCACTGGCCATTGGATTATGTAAGAATGTTGTTTCGGTCTGTTTCATATTGAATAACTAGCTGTATGTACCCGGCCTTGCTCGGAGTTGCCAGTTTAATTCGCAGTTTTTTTCACCATCGGAATTGGAATAGGTCAAAAGGATAATTGTGTTTTCTTATTGATATTTCATCATTTGATTAAAAGAAGGTAGATTACATTTGAAAACATTGACTGATTTTGAAAATGGGATCAAACCCAAAATCGCTTTATTCCGGGCAAACGTCTATTTCTAAAGAAGGAAAAACATACACCGATGCCTTATTCCGGAAAAACGTCTATTTTAAAGAAATGATCACATTTACCGTCCAGAAGGAAACACTTTAATCATTGCTTTTCTCTGGGCAAACCATGATTTCGATGAAGTGTTGAGTTGATCGATCCCTGTCATCTTCGCCTTCTTAAGAAAAAGAATGTTTGTTCCAAATTTGGTTGAAATCGGGCAAGGGGTACAGAAGTTATGCTGGAACATTGGATCATTGCATACCTTGCTTTTATTTATTAATCTTGAATCATTATCATATAATTATCATACCTTTTAAAATTTGGAATAAAGGTTACTCGATTATGGATCACTATGCAATTTGATCATTCATAATCATCAATCATTAATCATATCGATCGTTAATCATTAACCATACACATAGTGTGTCAACATTTAATCACGATCGGTAATCGTTAATCATAATCCAACGGTTTTTTCATTATTCATAATCGTTAATTATTGTCAAAAATGAATTTAATCATTAATCATTATCAGTCATCATTTTCAAAAATTATAATTCATTAATCATAATCTTTAATCATAGAGTTGAATGATTTAATCATTTAATCTGCTTAGAATTGGTCCTGGGGTCAGGAGTTACACTGAATTGCCCGTTTTCTAAAGACAACCGCTTTCCCTTTACCCTTCCTCTTTTCTCAACGGCCATTTCACCCCTTTGTTATCTTCTCCTAGGGATAGAAAATGTGTGTACCAAATTTGGTTGAAATCGGTACAGGGGTTCAGAAGTTACACTAAATTGCCCGTTTTCTGAACAATACCCTCCCTTCAGACCCCTACCCCCTTATCCAAATTTCCCTCCCGTACGATCGGCTCCTCATAGTGAATATGTGTACAAAATTTGATTGAAATCGGTCCTGGGGTTGGGAGTTACACTGAGTTGCTCGTTTTCCAAAGACAACACCTCCCCTATACCCTCCTTTTTTCCAATGACCATCCCATCCCCTTTGTTATCTTTTTCCTTATGATGTAGAATGTGTGTTCCAAATTTGGTTGAAATTGGTACAGGGGTTCATAATTTACTTTGAATTGCCCGTTTTCTAAACAAAACCCCTCCCTCCAGACCCCTCCCCCTCCCCCCTTTCCCAAATCCCCTCCAATATGATTGCCTCCTCGTAGTGAATATGTGTACAAAATTTGGTTGAAATCGGTCCTGGGAGTTGAAAGTTACACAGAATTGTTCGTTTTCTGAACAAAACACCTCCCCCTTTTCTACATGACCATCCCACTCCTTTGTTAACTTCCCCTGAGGATAGAGAATGTCTGGACCAAATTTGGTTGAAATCGGCCAAGTGGTTCAGAAGTAGTTAGCGAACATGCATACATAGATTGGTTTTTATATATATAGAAGAAGAAAGATTATGATTATTTATGTATTTGCACACTGCAGTTTAAATTTATTCATATGGATTTGATTCGAACATTTTAGTCTTTTTTATACAACGAAAGCTAAAACGGATAGTCCAATAGCTGGCTGTACAAAATATAAATGTTGTATTAGCAATGGTAAATATAAATCTACAAACAGACACATGGGAAGGTGTGATTGTGCAATGATGTTGCCCGAGATCACATATTTTGCCCATTTGGATAGAACATCCAGCAAAGGCGATTATGATATTCGATATTTTTTTACTCCGTGTTGAGTATATATATATATATATATATATATATATATATATATATATATATATATATATATATATATATATATATATATATATATATATATATCACTGCGACCAGTTTTTTTATCTATTGTGACATATTCCCCATTTTAGCTGAGTCATAATGACGTACATATACTATTATTAATAGAGATCGTCATTGAATGACTAAGAGCATTATCCCAGTTCACTTCTTATTGAATGCAATAGCGTATACTGCCCATAAATGCAAAACAGTCAAATGTAGATAAGAAATCAAGCAAACATGGGACTGTTGTAAATTTATGGGCAGTCTAGGGATTTGTTCTCCAGATTTCGAAGGGTTGTATTAGTTCTTGCTGAAGAACTTACGAATTTTATTAAAAAGTGCCGGACATGGGCATAATAAATGTTCTGAGGCTTCATTCTGCATGTCAAAAAAGCTACAAGCATAATCTTAAAATTTTGCTATTAGCTTCAAGTTATTATTGCTCAGACAGTGGCCTGTTATAAGACCTGTGTACGTAACAAGATCTTTAAGAAAGATCTAGTTATAAATCGATTCCATTATTTGTCGAGCTCCAGCGATGCCAGATCTACGGATGTTTCCGTAAATCTACGGAATTGAATGCTTTCTACGGATCTACGCATCAGTAGATAAAATCTATGGAAAACAAAGAATTTCTGCGGAAATCTGCGAATTTTTATTTAAGTGCACTTTTGCTTTCAATGACATTAAATTTGAATCTGAATTTGAAACATGCGTTTTCTTAGCAGGTCATACTACATGGCTGGAATGGCTTTAAACGCGGTTTAATTTGATCAATTTCTAAGTCTACCTCAATTTCCACAGCTCTTAAAATACCTCCTGATTTTACTTCAATTGTTGCTGCTATTCAACAACGCTTTGGAAAGAGTAATACGAAGTGCAGGGATCGACACGAGTGGTACGATTTTTACGATGTCCGTTCAGCTATTTGGTTTCACCGACGATACACCCGATTCAATTTTGTATGGGATTTTTTTTTACACGACCGTGTAAAAAAAATCCCATACAAAATTTTTGCAAAGTTGCTCCATTTTGCATGATTCGTCGGGAAATCATATAACTTTTTTTACACGCCACCGTACCAAACTGGCTATCTACAAAACGCTTATTACACCAGTAGTTCTCTAAGGACACGAGACCTGGACGATGCTCGTGGAAGACCAACCCGCACTGGGAATTTTCGAAAGGAAAGTGCTGCGTACCATCTATGGTGGGGTGCAGATAGCGGACGGTACGTGGAGAAGGCGAATAAACCACGAGTTGCATCAGCTGTTGGGAGAACCATCTATCATTCAAACCGCGAAAATCAGAAGACTGAGGTTGGCCAAGCACGTAGCCAGAATGTCTTACAGTAATCCGGTGAAAATGCTTCTCGACAACGATCCGACGGGAATAAAAAGGCGAGGTGCTCAGCAAGAAAAGTGGATCGATCTGAATGGAGAAGACTTCTATGCACTGCAAAGGTCACTCCGGCCTCAGTCTGGTAATAAATAATTAAATATTATTTAAATAGGGGAAAAGACGGCTTTGGCAGATTTTGTTCTATTATTGGCTGGGAGTTTTTATCGACCGAATTTTATGAAATTTGGCCACAATATTCTTTGATATGCAAAGGTTTAGGCCAAATTTGAGCATAATCAGTCATAAAAAACCCCCCTGACCCCCCAGAACAAAACCTGCCAAAGCCGTCATTCCCCCTACCTAAGTAGCTGGCCTTCTACAACAAGTTCTAAGTTTTTCTCTAATGTGTGCAACATGTTAATGGGACGAAACTCTTCGGCTTTAATCATTCCAGCAACTTTTTGCGTTGAAATCACTAAGGAATCCTTCCTAAAACAAGTGCATTTCAATTCCCATGAGTTTTCTTATCAAGTATCAGAAAGTTCAATCTGCAAAAATCTCTCATGAGAACATTGGGAAAGCCGAATGCAATTCAGAACTTGTACCTAAGCTGCAGTTCGATTGAGACAAGGTCAACACTTAAGTAATCAAACAGAATAGAATACTTGACCATGATTTGAATAACGCATGCAGGTACACCCAGGTTTTTTTTACACAGTTTGGTTTTGGTCGTTTAAGACCTTTAGGATCAATGGAACAACACCACGAAAAAATTCACGAAAAATCAAAGAAAATTCAGGTGGTATTTAAAAAGCTGTGAAAGTTCGGGTTAACCGAGAAATTAATGAATTCCAACCGCGTGAAAAAAACCTGGGTGTATGTCAGAAATGTGTTTTTTCGAACGTGCAAACACTGCATAACGTTACAGAAATTTAGATTGCTCAAGGATCAAACTAACAAGTTATCAAAAGAATCAATAGAAGCTGCCTATCAAGGTATCTTCGGTTGATTCTTGTTATCTGTGTCATTCACAGCAAAGTTATTAATACGCATGTATTCGAAGAATCGAAAGATCTTATTTCAATTACAGCAGAGCCAAATTAATCAAAGATTACTCTAAAAACAATTAAGTTCAAACGCTTCGAATAGGTTTTTGCGAAAGTCCTTCGCTCTGAAAAGTTTTCCCTTCTTTGGTCAGTTTTATGGATCGATGGTATGAGCTAAGGTTGGGTTTCCTATCAGGCTGCAGCGATTGAACTCCGGAGAACAGCCCGACTCAACAATTGAATTCTTCAGTCTAGCGTACTGTAGGGTCATGGGTTCGAGTCCCATCGAAGGGAAAGTGGTCACCTCCAATACATTTCCCAAATAAATATCTTCCACATAACGTACATATTCACATATGAGTTTTCATAACATTGTAAATTAACGTCCAAGTCGGGTGGTTTAATCCCGGGAAATAGGCAATTAACCCTTTATAAGGCAAACGAATCTAAGCAATAAATTAACAAAAACAACAATAGGACATAATGTTGACATTGTTTTGAACTCAAATATATGTTTGTTATACATTAAACAGTTCAAAAACATTGAAAAATTGGTGGCAATATAGTTCCCACTGCCCGGCAAGCGGGAAAACAGGTAACAACAAAAATATAAAAAGATTTTTAAAAATTTGGTTTTACGTAGAACCAGTCAAATCAAGGTACGTTACATTTTTTGGTGAAGAGTCCTAGTCAGAAAACGCATTATAAGTGAAAAAAAAAAATTTTCGCGTTTTTTCTCCCAAGGGGGGACCCTTGGGAAAAAAACACAATTTCGTCAAAAATCCAAAAACCAAATATACAGAAAGGCAAAGCTTTTTTCACGCTAATCACGTAGTAATCTAACACAGGAGATTCAAAATAATTGATACCAACGGGAAAAAATATATCTTTGTCGTATTTTTAATGAATTATAACTGAAAATCCTTCTTCCACTCGAAACTTACGATCCGTGCGTAAAAAAAACTGTTCTTAAATTGACATTTCAATTTTTATGGTTCAAATTAATCTGGGGTGTTACTAGGAAGCAAATGACGTTACTACATGTGAAATAATAAGTAGAGCTCTTGTTAATAAATAGAAAAACATATTATTTGTTGGTGGCAATATAGTTGCCACTGCCTTATAAAGGGTTAACTTTGATTGAACTGAATTGGATTCTTGGACATCCGTACTGCCGCCAGTTGGCCAAAGTCGCCGGCAGCGTTTGTCATAATTTTGGTCGGTAAAGGCTTGGTGATTTAATTATTACGTTCGTAACGTAAAGTTTTTTTTTTCCAGGATATGTTTAAGACATTGATGAGAGAATTTTTCGAAGTTTTTCGAATTTTCAACAGGATATTCTCTAAAGTTTTCATCGGAATTTCTTTGAGAATTGAGCGGTTTAGAAGTTTGCCTATGCTACCGGGCATGCATGCTTCGATTTTTTTTCTCGTCGAGAATTTTCCGGAGTTGCCACTAAACACAATTTCCTTGGGAATTTTTAAGTTACACGAAAACTGTTTCCAAAAGAATTTCAACTGGATTTTTTTCAGAATTTCTTTGGATTTCTACGTGAAATTTTTTATGTTTTCCATTAGTTAGAAATTCTACGAGAAAACTTTCAAAAGACGAAAGGTCGTTTGGTTGGAAATCATTCGGTGGGAAGTCATTTGAATACCACTTGGCCGAATAATACGTTAAGCCGAAAGCTATCTAGCCGAATTTCATTTGTTCGATATGGTTATGGTTTGACGGTACGACCAAACTAGTCATTTGGCTGAAAAAGCCATATTTGGCCGAAAATGTTATTCGGCTGATCGGATTATTTGGCGAAAAACGTCAACCCGTTGAGCCAAACGCCATTTTTGAACAAATGAGCTGTCGGAGTGAACGTCTTTTTCGGCCAAATTGTCAGTTCGGCCGTATGATCTTCACCCGTACGTCGTTTCAGCACGTTTCAGCCAAATGACATGTTCGGCCAAACCGTTTTCGACCGTCTGGCTAAGCAGCATTTTCGGTCAAACGATTGTTTTTGGTAGCTCGGGCAAACAACACTTTCGGCCAAATGGCCCTTTATGCCTTTGTTTTGCTGCTTTTCAGTTGCTTGCAGTGTGACCTAATAAGGTTCCGCTTTTCCTGTAGCCACACGTTGTAGATGACTCGACCAATCCGTTCTAGTACTTGACCGGGTTCCCATGACCAGGTATAGCTTCGATGTACTTTCGTCCAAACCAGCTCTTCTGCATCGTAGTTTCTTGCTTTCGTGCCATGCTTACGGTTGAACTGACTTTCTTGCTTTGATTCGGCTTGCTTGTAGAACGAAGTTGGTGGTTTCAGTAGATCTAGTGATGTCCTTAGTTTTCTTCCCAGTAACAGTTCTGCTGGTGACTTCCTTCAAGTGCGCTACGACAAGGAGTTGAGCGGTAGCACAGAAGAAAAGTGTCAATAGCATCGCGGAGTGTTTCTCCCCGATGTGATTTTACGAAGTCCTCGCTTGAATGTGTCGACGAATCTCTCGGCGAGTCCGTTTGACTGTGGATGATACGGCGGCGTTTTCAAATGCACTGTTACTGCAAAAGGCTTCAAAATCTTCACTGGTGAACTGTGTACCGTTGTCTGTAACCAATGTTTCCGGCATTCCATTTCTGGAAAAGATCTCACGGAACATGGCCACTGTAGCGGACGTTGTAATGGTAGACATGACTTTTGGCCACTTAGTGAATGCATTGACAACAATCGAATAGTAATTACCGTCGACTGGTCCAGGATAATCTGCAAGAATCCGCTGCCAAGGTTTTTCTGGTGTAGTCCAAGATTCCATGCTGGTTTTACTGTTGGTCTTGGCTGCTCTCGAACATTCTACGCACGTACGAACACGATGATTGATCTGCTCGTCGATTCCAGGCCAATAGACGTAGTTACGTGCTATGGACCGCATTCTTTCTACTCCAGGATGTCCTTTGTGTAGTACTCGTAGAACTCGATCTCGAAATTTTGATGGAATAACCAGTCATTCCCCATAGGTAAGGCAATCGGAGACAATGGCTAAACTGCCCCGACGCTGGTAAAACTGTTGAAGCTATGTATCGCAGATTTTGGACTGATTTGACGGCCATTCTGTCTGAACGAACTGCTTAACCTGCTACAATACTGCATCCGAATGTGTTCCTGCTTGAATCATCTTGAACGTGACTGGCAGAGCTTCCATTGATTGCTTGACGATGTCTGCAATGGTGTCTTCCAGTTCAATCGATGCGATGACGTATTCTTCATTCGGACAGACGTGAGTGTTGATCAGGCGAGAAAGGATATCAACATAACCAAAACTTTCCGTACTCACGTATTTGATGATGAAGTCGTACAGTGGCAGCGGTAATGCCCATCGCTGAAGTCTGTTGGCTGTATATACTGGAATGCCTTTCTTGGAACCAAAAATAGCTAGTAAAGGCTTGTGATCCGTTTCCAGTATAAATTGTCGTCCAAAAATCATACGGTGGAACCGGGTTACGGCGAAAATCAGTGCGAGCCCCTCCTTCTCGATTTGGCTGTAGTTGGACTCGGCTGGTGTAAGACTTCTCGACGCATAGGATATCGGTTTCACTGATCCATCTGGTAGCTTGTGGGCAATGCGCGCACCGATTCCGTAATTTGACGCATCCGCCGACACTATGATTTCCAAGTTTGGATTGTAGTGCGAAAGTGTTAACGGTGACTGCAGGATTTCACGGAACCGATTGAATGATCGCTGACATGCTTCTGACCATACCCACTTTGCTCCTGATTTCAACAGCTGATCCATCGGGAACCGTAACTTACGCATTTCCGGAACGTATTTTGCTTTTGCGTAATAGTTTACAGCTCCTAGGTATGAACGGAGTGACGAAACATCTTGAGGCCGTGGCATGGTGGCGATAGCTGCTGTCTTATTCGGATCGGGTCTGATTCCATCACCATCCAGAATTTGCCCCATGTATTCCACTTGTTCCATGTTGAAATGGCAATTCTCGATCCGTACTGTAAATCCGTACTGTTCTAACCGTTGAAGCACTTGTTTCAGATTGTATTCGTGTTCTTCTGCTGACGTGTTAGTGGGTGTGTCAGACGATGAGCCCACCGTTAAATAAATGGTGCGTTTCAGGGTCATAGGGTGGTCCTCCCAACAGTCACATTGTGGCCTCTCTTATTTGTTTCCTTGTCTTTTTACGCGACTGATCTTGCTCTTAGATTGCTATCAACAAACGGTTTAGAAAAGGTTTTAAGACAACATTGAATAATCCTTTGAACGTTCCAGAAATCATGGATGATCATTTTTGGTCCTTCCGTTGATTTTACTCTCACATAAACAAAGTATTGTATCGCAAATCCTTAAAATAAATGCTATCGGAAAATCTACCATTCATATGTAACACCATATTGTAAGAAAAGCGAAAATGTAGAATAGAAAAACTCTTAAATAAAACCTCAAAGAAAAATTATATTTTTTTATGTGTCCTCCTTTTTAACCCACCCGTAGCGCCAAATATCATCCTTTTAAATAATTTGATCTTGGGAAACATCTATAGATTCAGCTAATGATTGAAATAAGTGCACACATAATCATTCTCTACGAAAACTACTAATAAAATCTGTTACTAAAAATCTATAATAAAGTGGGGCGCAGTTGTATGAGAAAAAGGAAACTTCATCCAATCAAGTGAGATCGAGGTTTTTCTGACTCATTTTGAGACCCCAATAAACTATGCAAAAGATGGGCTCGATTGGTTGCGGTATGAAGATTAGTATGAGGAAATGTACTTTTTGCAATTCTGCTCCTATCGGCTTCAATATACCGCCAATCACGTCACTCAATACGTTAGCATATAGACTAAAGGATACCGAAATACTTTGCTGAAAAAGGTACATTGCTAGCACGTCTACAAGAAATGGTATAACGCTTCGGAGAAAGATTGTTCGAACCGCATTGAAGAAATTAATGTTTTGCCAGCCCTACCGAGCAGCTTCTGGTTGTTAGAGGGCAACACGTTTCATCCTTCTTGTTCAAATTTTTACATTCAGAAATGATTCCGAATAACTTCAATTAGCTCCCCAGCCCTGTAAGATCAATAATTTTAAGATAACACTCAGTTAAATTATTGATCCACGTATTTCGGCAGTGGTGGCAGAATTAATGATGTTTTGCATATGGTTTGAACAATCAAACTACGAGGCGTTATATATTTTTTTTTTTTGCGGACGTTCCAACAACGTACCTTCTCCAGCGAAGTTCTTCAGCATTTTTTGAGTTATACTTTACGTTTTCCCATACTAATTCCCATACAAACTTCAAACGCGATGCGGAAAGGGAGAAAGCAACCAATCGGTCCCAAATTCAGCACAGTTGTTTGGGACCCCGAATGATATTGAAAAACTATTAATTTGAAAAAAATATTATGATGCCCCACTCTAATCCACATCTACTATATTAGGGTGGTGCTATTGCAAAAAAAAATTATAAATGCGACACATAGGGGAACTATACCGTTTTCCATCTCACTGAACATATATTCATCTCAACGCAAAACAAAGAAATACAGCACCAATATCGTCGCTTCTTTTTGCTAACACGCGTGCTCACTGGTGAAAAAAATCACAAATATAAGAAACAAACCGAATTCCTTTTCATTGCTTTGTTTTTGATGGGATGGAAATAGGAGCTATGGGATGAAGTGCCGAACCATTCCCCTATATTTAGACATTTTTCGCTGTGTATATTAGAACGATTAAGTTATCCGATCTACAGACTGTTCATGAGAGCGATGACCCAATATCATCCCCAGACCAAAAAAAAATTATCTTAATACATACAAAGGAATGAAGGAATAAAGCTAATTGGCTTGGTTCTTTCCTTAAGATGTTAATTCAGCAATATGCTTTTTTAGATAAGATTGAATTGAAATGGAAAATGAGATAGTTTTTTACTTCAACGAAATGTGGATTTCAATCAAACTCAAATTTTTCAACAAAAAACGGCGAGACATGTGGACAATGATCTACTTAAGTTCTAACAATAATTATAACAGCAAATAGACACTTGGATCTCGTAAAACCGTCAATTGAAACAAAGATGGGCCGGGCTCAACTGAGTGACACTTACAGTAGAAGAGACGGTCATTGTCCAATTCGTAGATATCAAAGCATTTACTGGTGGTGCTTAACGAGAGTGTCCCCTGATGGCCAAATCGTAAGATATCCTATGTCAGTTTGCCTATAATAAGCATTTTAATGACCAGGATAACACTAAATTATCTTCTTCCATATTCCATGTGTAAACCGACCCGCGAAGTCAATTACCTACCAAGCCAACAACGTGTTGCGATTAGTGGTGTCCGATATGACGGATTTACCTTAACTAGCGAGACACTGAACTAAACGGCTTGTGGTGATATTGTTTGATGGTGGAACAAATTTGAAGCGATTTGTGTGTTTTCCGTTCTGTGGAGGCGTCAAAGTCACCGCCTGATGCCCACCTACGCACCACGGCAAGAGCAGCATGACGGCCAAACTCTGTGACATGGTTTGCTCGTAAGCTCATTAGTATGGAAATTATGCTGTGTCGGTTGGATACGCGAGACGGTTCGATGCTGCGTGTCAGTTGTTTCAGTTCGAATCGAAGCGGTGTGTAGCGGTAAGGCCCGTATCATGTTTTATAGTGGGCATTGATGCTAATGAAGAACCTCTTGACGAGAACGGCTTCTTGGGAATGGAATACCTACCTACAGGTGGAGATTATGCAAGTGGTCGATAGATCACTGGATGATCAGTTAAGATTTGTTGCTTTGTTCACTCCGGCCAAGTTGACCACAAAATGTTAATAAACATCGACATGAAATTCAATTAATTTTTTTTTCAAGAGATGCAGAGAAACTATTCTACTTGACAAACTGACGTAGCATCTTGGATCATCGAATTATGCTAGCGATAATCCTGGATAAAAGATTTATGCTGAAAATAATAAATATTCGAATAGAATAACAGTTTTCAAAACGGGAACTGATGTATTCGATTTTTATTTTTATTTACAACTTTCCTGAAATTTCTAATCATATGTTTTTTTTGCAATAACATATCGAACACCAAAAAGCACAATCAGCATAAAATTGCTGGGACCTTTCCATTGGAAAAAATAACATGTTTTCAAAGTATAGCGAAAACAAAACCCTCCCTTTGTTGATAGGGGAAAAGTGATTCATCCTCCATAACCGCATAAGCAGACAACCGCGAGGCGCAGCGTAGCTTACCGCTTTGCAGAGCTCGGTTGCAGCTGTTTGCCGCCATTCTGAGCACTATAATTCTTCGCTTCATGAAAAATTATCTCCCCACAAAGATCACCATCGGGTGATTCTGGTGAAATGAATTTAATTTCTGTCCCCTCCTCTTGTCACCGACGATGTATGGATGGATGGATTGTAATTACTGTGTTAGAGGTCACGGACACGCTTCCCGATCCGAACCGAGGACCCATGCGTGCATGCAATTACGTGTCTTTTGATGCGTGCGAGCGGTAATTTCACGACAAACTGGTTGATATGAGCAGAATGAGATCCGCACCCCTTGTTTGATGCATATTTTGTGTGCGACAAGATATGGAAGAACCGCTTTGATTAAAATCGTTTCACACCCTATAATCAGCAGATGGTTTAATTTTCATGTTTGTTTTTCTTGGGAGCTCATTATCATTTTTTCTGTTGACTTTTTGTAGATACAAGAAATGCTTAATGTATATAAATAAATATATGAAATTCAATTATATACGCCAACATAATCTTGAGAAAAATTGATTGATGAAACTGATTTTCCGTCAATTTTTATAATCGCTGGCGGAGCTAAGTTGAGGCACGATGGGGCACGTGACCCATCAAATCGAATATTTCTTTGACATTTAATTAAGAAGAAATTTAATTGTTACCGTTAAGACATTAAATCCTAAAATTTCTATTAAAATAACGTATATACAACCAAAAGAAATATATTATCTATGTTTTTGAGTAAACTTAAATAAACTAAAACTAATTACTAAATAGCATGCACACTTAAGAATTGGGTAAATTATAAAGTAACACTAAATTAAAAACATAATTTGTAAAGCCATATCATTACACCATACACTGTACGCACTGTTGAAAAGCAAAACGGGATGCCAGATGAGAAGTTGTACCAAATAGGAAGAGCGGGATGAAAAGAGTGGGAATACAGAAAAAGAGAGGATACTAGGGTCTGGACTGCTACGTTTGCTGGCCTGCTTCCTTTTCCATTTCACAATTCGAGCAAGTCGCAGTCTTATTGGAACGTGTCTGTAAATTCCAAGTTTAAGTGGTGGAAAAGATTCTAAAAAAACCCTTAATCACGTAGCAAGTCGTGAGTTGTCGTGAACCTACAAACCCTAATCCCGAAGGGCATTGATTAGGTCGAATTAGGTATTCATATTCAACTTTATCTAGACGACCCTAGTTCCTAACCCCACTTCTGTATCCAATGACCACATGCTCAGGACCCAAACGGTTATCGAATCAAATTCGGTTCATTAAGAGGTCTAACAGACTCAAGTGAGCTGCCTCGCGGTTGCACGCAGTACCAGCAAGCTCCAGGAGACGCTACGAAGTCCTACGACTAAGGCCAAAAACTACCCCGAAGGCATCCGGAATCCGGGGAACCCGAGAATTACCTCTCCATACGGTGGCCGATTGTAGGCGTCATCTGGGACCTTGAAAGCTTCCCGTTAATACACTCCGAGGTCACAAGGAGTCGAAGCCGTAGCCAAGCTTAAGTGGCGTGACGAAATCCCCCGAGTACGGCCGAAACCGGTACTGAAGGCCCCTGGAATCCCGTGAACCCGAATACCCATTCCCGTTGTGTCCACCAGTAGGCGTTATCCGAACCACGAACGCTTCTGGAAACGCTCCCAAGTAACCCGCGATAGGTGCAACGATCCACGTGGCAAGCAGAAAACATCTACGGTACATGTCAGCAGTGCGTAGCCGGCCGGCTCCGTTCCCATTCCTACACTCACACACACACACCAATCTGTAAGTGGCAAAATAAATTATCTAAAATTCCAAAGTATAGTGTTATACCCAATCCAAGTGAAAGAACTCTTGAACAGCAGTAGTAGCCGACCCTGAGAGCAATAGAGCTTAAGCTCTGACTAGCCAGTGCCCAGGGATTTAGCAGGGTCCATCTGACCCGCAAGTAACACGGTACCAATAGTGAGGGAGGCATTAGTAGATCCACTGGAGAAAATATTTTTTAAAAATTGATAATTATGAGAAATTTACACACAGAAAAAAATAATGAAAAATAAACAGCACGTAAAACTTGACATGCGGAAAATTATGCTATTCTACGCTGAAATGGTCTTCTTCCTAACAAGATTGCTTTCAACTTGTATGCAATATTGATGATTCTCGTCAAATATTGTATACATTTCGGCTACATCCCATATGGAATGTAAAAGTGTATAAATATGATAAATCTCATTAAAACCCCACTACCTCCACTAAGGGTACGGTTACCCTATATACGCAAAAAATTATGTTTTTGGAATTTTGATTAATCCTGGAAAAGCTTCCGAAGTAATTTTTAAAGTTATTTTTAATAGAATTTTAGAAGAAATTCTAGGATTTTCTTTGCAAAACACAATCGGGTTCTCTATGGAAATTCTATTGAAAATTCCATCGTAAACTCATGTAAGAATTCCTTTGACAAATCTATCCGAAAATATTTCAGGCTTTCCTTTAGAAATTTCTTCGAGAATTCATTCTGAAATTTCTCCAGGAATTTATTCGAAAATTTCTTCTAAATATCCTTCAGAATTGTTTTCCACTCTAGGAATTCTTTCCAGGAATAGTTTTTATTTTTTTAGTAAAACCATGCAAGATTCATGCAGGCATTATTTCGAAACTGCTGGTAATTTTTTTTCCTAAATTTTTTAAAAGAATGAAATAGGCAATCCTGGTGGAATTTTCGGAAGGATTTTCAAATGAAATATTAAAAACAAATTCGAGGAACACTTGAAGTACTTTCTAAATGATTCGTAATACATTTTATTTATGAATTTCTGAAGAATTTCTAAATAAATATCCGAAGGTGTTGAGGAGTTTCTAATTAAATTTCCGGAGGAATATCCGGAAGTATTCCTAAATGAAATTATGAAAGAATTGCTGGACGAAGTTCTGAATAAATCCCTAAGTGAAATTTCAAAGAATTCCAAGGTTTTTTTTCCTAGAGTTATGGAAGGGATTTCTTGGGGGATTAGTAGAAGAATTTGTTTGAAAAAAAAAATCTGAAATACTTGCTGATGCAATTCTTTAACAGATTGAAAGGGTTCCTAATTCAATTTCCAAAGGGATTCAAGGAATTCAAAGGAATCCAAAGGCAATTTTCAAAGGAATTTATAAAAAAAAATCATAAAATGAATTCTCGGGAAAGGTTTTCCGTTGAAATTCCAAACGAATTTTCAATGGAATTTATAAAAGAATTGCCGATAAAATTCCTAAAAGAATTTGTAAATGAATTCTCGATGGAATCCCTAGAGAAATTTCCGTAGGAATTTCCGAAGACAAATTGAAATAAATTGGAATTCCGGAAATAAATTGGAGGATTCCATTGGATATTCCTCACAATACTACTTTTCCTCAGGAATTTCTTTAGATTTCCTGAAATTCTTTTGAAAATTCTTATAAGAATTCCTTCGCTCATTCATCCGGATTTTTCGTAGCAACTCTTCCAGGAATAGCTTTGAACCTTCAGAGATTCCTTTTGAAGCTTCTTCGGAATTCCCTTTGAGCATTCTTTCGGAATCCCTTCAGAAAATCCTTCAAAAATTCATTCAGGAATCCTTCGGAAATTTCATTAAGAAATCTTTTTGAGAATTCCGTCGAGAAATCGGAATTTTAACGGCGTTGCAGTCTTGGATAACCAAAACAAAGTTACTTGATTTATCCGACGTTTCGACTCTATTTCGAGTCTTCTTCAAAGGAACACCAGTCGAACCCTTGCCATCATTACTTACGATTACTTACTTACGAAATTCCTACAAGAAATCCTTTTAAATTTCTTTTATAAACTCCTCCGAAAATTCAATATTTTTTCCATCACCCAACCAGAGAATGCATGATTTTATGGCAATCTTGCATGTACTTCATGCACAGATTGTATTAAGCTGAGGCCAATGTACAGATTGCATTAGGTCAATATAGCAAGACATTGCATTAGGTCTCTGGTCACGAGAAAATAAAGAACTATGTTTGTGTTTGTGTCTACAGAGCATTTATTTTTAAACTTTCATCGAGGAACGATTCTTTATATACTTCGCCAACCTTATTTGCTTACAAAAAAAATCTGGCCGAACACGAGAATTGAACTTAAGTCCTCTCCCAACCCTAGCAGTTTTCGACTGACGCGCTAACCTATACACCAGATGTGAGAAGCAGTGATAGAAGACTATCATAATCCACGTTCTGTACTATGTGAATGTGGTAATTATCATATAATCACAAGTAGAAGGGTAATAGAGATAGCAAGGGTGATGTTATTTGAATTGGCACTATGCTTATCTGCGTCTTTGTTCGCCGTCAAGAGTGCTGTCCAATGAGCAGCTCGAAGTAGCTCGAAGTTGTTCCCGTCCTGCTCGTTTTTTTTTTATCAACAAATGGGCATGAGCAGGACAGGGAGAAACTTCGAGCTACTTCAAGCTCTCAATGGACAGGACTAAGTTGAACAGAGTCGGGAAGATTGTGTGAGTCAAAGTCATGCTGCTGTATACGATGTTTATTGTTTGATGCTGAAAAACCAACAACAGTCCTTTTGATGTATTGATTGAAACCTAATCAAATAAAACGTTCAATCAAAGTTAATTGCCTATTTCCGGGGATTAAACCACCCGACTTGGACGTTAATTTACAATGTTATGAAACTCATATGTGAATATGTACGTTATGTGGAAGATATTGATTTGGAAAATGTATTGGAGGTAACCACTTTCCCTTCGATGGGACTCGAACCCATGACCCTACAGTACGCTAGACTGGTGCTTTAACCAACTAAGCTACGAAGGACCTCCGTCGGCCTTCGCAACCTAGCGGCTACTGAGCGAGCTCGAGATTCCCAAATTGGACGCATAGTCAAATCACTCGCAATCCATTTCTCAAGCCATCACTTTCACATGTGTATGGTACACGTCCACATTGCGTGCTCTTGCCTACGCTTGACGACCGACTGGCAAATAGCTTACACAACCTCACTTGATCAGTACAGTTGCTGATGAAGAATGTGTACAGCCGCCAGACATTCTAAATACTCACGCTCCTCTAATGTGGACGTGTACCATACACATGTGGAAGTGATATCTTGAGAAATGGATTGCGAGTGATTTGACTATGCGTCCAATTTGGGAATCTCGAGCTCGTTCAGTAGCCGCTAGGTTGCGAAGGCCGACGGAGGTCCTTCGTAGCTTAGTTGGTTAAAGCACCAGTCTAGCGTACTGTAGGGTCATGGGTTCGAGTCCCATCGAAGGGAAAGTGGTTACCTCCAATACATTTTCCAAATCAATATCTTCCACATAACGTACATATTCACATATGAGTTTCATAACATTGCAAATAAAACGATTTAATGCAATGAGCTGGCGTAAAAACCCAAGTAACCAATAAGCACTATATTCCGCCAAATCGGCCATATAGTGCTACTTTAATGCTCATAAGTTTTTAAAAAGCCGTATAGTGGCCCTATATGGTGGTTTGGCGTAATATAGTGCTAATGGTTACTTGGGAATATATCATTCTCTGAGCGGCTTGCATGCGAGATTTGATACAAAACGCTTAATGCAAAAATGTCTCAACTTTTTGTTTTGGATGTAAGAATCCTTCCAACACAATTTCCAGAATAATTCCTGCAGGAATGTTGGAAGGCCTATTACATTGTTTTACTAAAGGAATTTCACGTCGAAGATTTGTTGAACGGTGAAAATGAAGGTGTATTAAGGAGCACGATGGACATAGTGGGCGACGGTCAAGCTGTGGAACCACCAATGCTGGACGAGGCTAAGAAAGTTCTAAACGAGCTGAAAACTGTAAAGTTGCTGGGAAGGACGAGATCTCGGCCAAGCTTCTCAAACAGGGAAGTGAGCAGCTGCATCAATCAATCCACCACATTATCCAGAAAATATGGGAGGATGAAGAACTGCCTTTCGGCTGGTTGGATGGCCTCATATGCCCAATCTATAAGAAAGGGCACAGAGTAGAGTGTGTCAATTACAGAGGGATCACCCTGAACTCGGCGTACAAAATCCTGTCACGTATTCTGTTTAACAGACTGAGACCGCTTTAGGAGTCCTTCGTCGGCGAATACCAGGCATATTTTTGTGAGGGCCGATCAACGCCGGATGTTTAGCCAGCGGATGATCCTTGATAAATTCCGGGAGTACAACTTCCAGACTCACCATCTGTTCATTGATTTCAAAGCAGCGTACGATTCAGTGAAGAAAAATGAGCTGTGGCAGATAATGTCCGAACATGGATTTCCGGCGAAACTGATTAGACTGATACGTGCAACGCTGGATGGCTCGAAACCAAGTATTCGGATTGCAGACGAAGTGTCAACCTCGTTTGTGACCTTAGACGGATTGAATCAGGGTGATGCACTTTCGAATTTATTGTTCAACATTGCACTCGAAGGCGCTATTAGGAGATCTGGCGTGCAGAGGAACGGCACTATCATCATACGGTCGCAAATGCTCCTGGGCTTTGCGGAAGACATCGACCTTATTGGAATCGATCGCAGACAGTAGTGGAGGCTTTTATCCTACTGAAGAGGGAGACGGCGAGGATAGGCTTAACCATTAACTCGACCAAGACAAAGTACATGGTTGCAGGTAAAGATAGAGGAAGACCCAGTGGTGTAGGTTGAAGTTGAAGTTGTTGAAGAATTTGTTTACCTTGCAACGCTTGTGGCATGTAACAATTACGTTGCTGCTGCGAATATGGCCTTTTATGGATTACGTAACCAGCCTAGGTCCCGCAGCATGCAGACGGAAACGAAATTTGCTCTTTACAAAACTCTGACTGGAGACCGGAGAGCTTTCGAAGTTTTCGAGCGAAAAGTGCTGCCTACAATACTCGGAGGTAAACTCATGAGCTCAATCATGAGCTGTATCAAGTATACAAAGAAGAAAATATTGAGAATCGTATAAAATACGGCAGACTTAAGTGGGCTGATCACTTAGTGCGAATGTCGGAAGAAAGAATAGCGAAAACAATATTTAACAGAGAACCAGATAGGGGCCGGCGACTTCGTGGAAGGCCACGAACACGCTGGCTGCACGCGGTGGAATTGGACCTGGGGACCCTGAACGTTCGGGGAAACTGGAGGAACATCGCCCAAGACCGACGATTATGGAGCTCTACAATACGCTAGGCATAGGTAAATCGATGCTATAGCCAGCCAGGTATCCAAGTAGGTACTAACGGAATTTCAAAATGTATTTAAGGAGGAATTTCCGAATAAATTATCGAAGAAATTTCCAAAAAACAATCTGAATAGGTTGTCGAAAAGAAATTCTTAACGAATTTCTGAAGAAATTGTTGAATAAATTTCCTAAATAGTTATTATAGGAATCCACGAAAAAAGGCATACCTGCAAGACTCCTCTAGAATTCCATCGTAAATTTCTCTAAGTAATACATCGTAGATTCCTCCTTTCTTTAAAAAAATATCCTAAAATTCATCTAGAAACTCCTCCGGAATTTCCCTCAAGAATTCCTTTAGCAAATTTTCAAAAAATCTTCCTGGTGTTTCATTCCTTCGGCTCCCGTATTTCCACCAGAGTTCCTTTCAGGAATTACCGAACAAATTTATTAGGGAATTTTTGAAGAAACTCCTCAAAAAATCTACGACATTCTTGAATTTCTCTGTACCTTCTCCAAACATTCCTTTAGAGTTTCCTGCAGAGATTCTTTCGGTGAAGTATCAGGAAATTACTTAGGAGATAAATCTAGAAATTCTTTTGGAAATGCATGAAGATATTCCTTTTAAAATCTGTATAGGGAAACCTTAAAAAAATCCTTAAGGAATACTTGCAACGTGGGAAATTCTTCGAAATATCTTAAACGAATTATTAAAAAAAAAATGGTCGAAGTTCCTACGGAAATTGTATTAGAAATTCCCTTAGGAGAATTCTTTAAGAAATTTCGCTTGGAAATTGCTCTAAAAATTCTTGCGGAAATTTGTTTAGAAAATCCTTCGAACTTTTTTACGAAATGCCTTCAGCAATTACTTCAGGAATTCCTCAGAGAATTTCTACCAGCAATTCCTTAAAAAATCCCTTTGGAATTTAGTAAGAACATCATGCAGGAATTCTTTCGAAGTGTTTTGAGGAAGTCCTTTGAATATTCCTCCGGAAATTTAATTAGCCTCAAACTTTCGAATTTTCCTTTGAAACATTTTCGGAAATCACTTCAGAAACTCTTCAAAGAATAATCCGGAAATTGCTATTCGAGTTTCCTATTTTATACTTTAATTTCCTGAAAAAATTCTTACAACACAATTTCCGAAATGATTACTGCAGGAATTTCGGAAGATTTTCCGTGTGGCTTCACTAAAAGGATTTCCGGAGGGTTTCCTGGAGGAAGTTTCTAAGTAATTTCCGGAGAAATTTACAAAGGCCTTTCCAGAGAATTTCAAGAAAGAATTCCTGGTCGAATGTCAAAAGGAATTCCTGGCGTAATTTTTCTAATTGTTAATAACTTAATATTTGATATTAATATTAAGCCACCAGGTCTTATTTTGCAGCCACACATCTTACTAAGGCTAAGAAAGTTAAGTTAATCAAGTAAAAAAAATTATAATAATAAATAATAGTATTCAAATTTTATTAAATTGTAATTTTTCTTCTCTTTTCAGGTATGTATTTTCAATGTCCGAGGCTAAAAAACCAATGCACAAGTTTTAAAGGTATGAGTCAGCTATTTACAAAGCCAGAATCTTTTTAGAATGAACGAAATGAAAACGCCTTTGTGCTTGTCTTGTACATAAATCTAAAACATATGTGTGCTTGATAACGTAATAATTGAATAAGTCTCAATTGCTCGGTTCGGGATGGTCACTTGAATAATGGTTTTCTTTTACGATTAGGCACTTAGCATGACATTATATAATTTTTCAAAAAATTTTTCGCCAGGAATTCTTTCATAGTGTTGGGACATTTTATATTGCATTTTATATCATAATATTCATCTAGAACGAACAACAATTGGTTTATACAACAATTGAAAAGACAAAAATGTTCTTTGATTTAATGCAGAAGGTCGTTCAAAAATAAGAAGATGGATTTTCAACGGAAGACGAAGAAACCTCATAAAGTTTTTTTCACAAGGTTCCTATGAGGATCTTTGTATAAATTCCATTGTTTAAAATAAAATTGAAATAGTTTTGGCTATTTAGTTCAGTTTAGTTCACTTAGCTTCAGTACTTCTAGTGGTGAATAGGGCCATATAGAGTGATTTTAATACTAACTAGGGATTGCTTATCGCTAATAGAAGAATAAGTTGAAAAGCAGGCTAAGTTCCAGTTGGAATGTATAGCCATTGAAGAATAAGAATATTATAAAAAACCAACTTGAAGAGATTCGTTCAGTAAATTGTGATAAAATAAGATATTTCACGAGTATTTGCTTAGAATTTAGATCTAAGTCGCGCGGAATGGATTTCATGTAGCGCTGAAATGGCGCGTATTTGATTTTAGTCGGCGCGGATTTGGCGTGGAAAATATTTCAGGATCTCCGTAACAACTCTGCATTTGCATCGAAGAAGCAAACATATTTTGAAATACTGTACAGTGACTATAATAACAGTGTGTCTTCAAGTGTCGGAATTGAAATAGAATCGTCTGTCATTTCCATTCAATTGTGCGTTCCAAACGAGCAGGAAACCTGACAAATGACCTTATAGGACTCTGCATAAGAATATCATTAGAACCGCAATGTTTCTATCTGTGTACAAATGAGGGAGTCTAGGAATGTATTTAGTTCTTTTCTTGACGCGGGATTCAATTCGCCCGAAATCAAAATCTCCTAACAGGCAACATTGAATTGTTGACTTCTGAGTTTGTGGCACTAGACTAGGCGATGAAATTAGTGTCTGGCTTCACTGCATATCTTCTCAGCTAATTTACATTTTTATTACCCACAATCTAGATGAACATCATGTCTGGATTACACAACGTGATGCAATGTCGCAAGCCTGTTGAATAGCAAATCCTGTTGTTGCTAGTGAGAGGCGTTTCACATTCCTTGCTTTAAAGCAAGTTAATTTGCTTTTTTGTATCGACAAAACGAAAAAAGCTTCCCGCATCAAAAGCACCTTGTGCGCATTCCTACCGAACAAACTCAATTTTTTTGGTACGCTATGTGCATTTTGAATGGTCATCACCCCGTGGACACCACCGAATTAATCCACCCCAGCACAAGGTTCGCGTCTTCCCCGGATTGATGGCTCCCTCAATCTGTGACATATTTCATGGTAACGACACTAATGTGGCACCTGCTTTGGGAATCGGCCGTCGTCATTAGGTATAGCCTCCGAGTCATGGAACTCATGTTCATTACCTCAATCTGATTGCGAAATAAAAAAGTCACGATCAACTTTAGATTCAACTTAGCACAAAAAAAGTCAGCGGTTTTTTGACAATCTTTGGCGGCAGTGTAAAACATTGGAATTGCCTTTCTCGTAGGTATAGGCACACAAGGTTTATTTTAAAAAGCTATTAGATTACTTCACCTTTGGTATTTATAGGACCCGAAAAAACATATTAATTCGAATCATGGTTGAACATTTTGACGTCGAACATTACCTAATAATTCAGTATGGCATAAATATGTATTATGACATGATGAATTGATAATATTATAATTCTCAATTCGTTTAACTGCTATTTGAATCTGTTTGAGAAAACCATTGAACTGAACAACAAGCCTGAAAGAACCAACGTGAGCAATGTCGGATGTCTCTTCTTGTTCCGTCATCAAATTAACCGTTTCACCGTTACATGGATTTTATGGCTTACCGATTCTGAAACCTGACCTCGGAAATAATCGTTTTTATTTTTTCATTCATAAAAATTCCATCTGGACCGAGAATCCGAATAATTCGTCCAAAATTCGCCATGGTAAATTATTCATTTTCAACTCCTACCTAACACGAAACCTCAGACAAATGTTGAACAATCCTTTGTTCATACTTGAATGTGCCATCTTTGGTCCGTGGCGTGGTGATTCGATTGACCTAGTTGTTATTGATGCAACAGGCGACGACGACACGGTATACCTACCTAAGACATAAATCGATCAATCTGCGAGCGCGAAGCAAATTGGATTCGAATGCAAATCGCTTATTTTTGCTGGATGTTGGCGCTTGACGGACAGAATCGACAATGGGGACAATGTCACTCGTGAAGGAATGTTCTCTAAACTGTTGGTGTTATTTGGGCGCTGATCTGGTGGCGTTGTTTCCTTGTCATGATGGTGTCCATGATAATGCGAAATGTCATCGGTGATGAAGCAGATCAATCACGAATCCGAGTATCTTGGTCTATACCCTTTCCCCTTACTAACTGTTGATGATAAGATGATATCGATTGTAAATATCATAAAGTCTCGGCTCCGTTAAGTGTTATACACGCCTGAGCCTGTCAAATAAACACAATAGATAAAACAAAAAAAAATCAATCACGAAACGAGCGCCGGCTGTAGGGGGAAATCAACTGAACGGATGATGGTGTTGATTGGATTTTGTATTTAATTCAGAAGCTGGTGGTGCATTATTAAATCAATGACACCTGCTAGTTTTGAGTTTGATGACGAAGTCGTTTATGTTCAGTGGGATCATAAAATCACCTGATAAAAGACGCATCAAACCGACACGCAACAACACCGTGTATAAATCTGGATTGAGCCGTTTGACGACGATCGAGCGATTTTCAAATGCCCAAACAAATGCAGCATAATAAATTAATCATTTGTTTGTGAATTTATTTCAACTCAAAATGATATCGTTTCAAATGAATGTATATCTACAAGAAAATAATTTTAAAAAATATCAAATAGGGGAAAATACCTACTCTTGGCAGTCTTAGACATTCGCCAAATTGAATGATAGAAATAGTGAATAATTACACCAAAACACAGATACAGTTCAACTGGTATACATTTGTATGCTCTTCCTTTGATGATTGGTGTTCACTAAATATAACAGCCTTTACCACAAAATCAGTAAATTTAATTTAAAGTAACAGGTCAACGTTTCTTCTATTAGCATAGCAATTTATATTATCAGCAATGAGTTTGCTCCCTTTAGCAACTAGACATGGAAGTAGAAAACTGGTAATGTATTGGTGCAAAATGCTATTAAAAAAAAGGTTGGTTTATGTTCAAAATGCACATTTAATAGAAATGACCCCATCGTCGTAAAATTATGCAAATTGACTGGTTCCGATCAAATTCCATTCGCTATTTAGAAATGTTGAGAGGAAGCCGGTATTGGAAATCGTTTAAATGCAAATAAGATGAATTTTAAAACAACGGCCACAGATAGATGAGGCGTATAAGTATTTGGCTGAACAAATTGAAATTATAATGTTTGGAGTACAATTACGGCATCAAATCGTTAGACCTATGCATTTGCTTTAGGCGTCTTAGGCCGAATATTTCAGATTCTTTTCCACACATTTAAAAAAAAGGACAGATGAAATGAAATAAAAAGAAGGAGGAAAGAGACTGTATGGAAGAAAAAAGAAAAAATAAAATAAGTGAAACGGACAAAAGCAAGATAGAGTGAAGTTGAACGAAGAAGAAGAAGAAAAATAAGGCTGCAGGAAGTAGCAGAAGAAGAAGAAGAAAAGAAAAACGGAATGGGGAATAATAAAAAAAGGAAATAAACAAAGGGAAGAACGAGAAAGGCAGTAAGAGTGAAAAAGAAAAATAATTAAGAAGTATGAAGAAGAAGGAAGGAAATGAAGGAAAAAAGAGAGTAGAAAAAAGGAAGAAAGAAGAAAAATTAAAAAAAGAAGAGAAAAAAAGAAGATGAGAGGTGAAGAAAATTAAAGAAAAGAACAGTATAGACGAGGAAAAATTAAGGAGAAGAGGAAGACGAGAAATGCTAGAACGAATGAAGGAAAAAGATGAAGAATAAGGGAATCAAAAAAAGAAGTATGACGAAGAAAGCAAGCATAAGAAGAAAGAAATAAGCGAAAAGAAGGTTTCAAGAAAAGGAATAAGAAAGAAGAGAAAACGGAAGAAAAAAGTGAGAAGATAGAAGGGACAAGAGCTAAAAAAAGAAGAAGAAGTAAGGAAGAAGAAGAGGAGATAAATAAAAAGAAAAACTAAACAAGATGCGGAAAGCTTGGAAAAATGAAGGAGAATTATGAAGAAGAATGAGCAAGTCGAAGAAAGAACAAAGGAAAAAGAAATCGGAAGAAAGAAAACAATAACAAAAGATAGAAGAGAGACGAAAAAAATAAAATGCAGGGAGAGGAGCAAAAAATAATAAGGCAGAAGAAGGAAGAATAAAGAATAGAAAAAAAAGTAAATTAAGAGATAAACAAAAGAAAAAAAAGAAAAGAAAAAACAAAAATGTAAAATAGTAAAATCAAGAAGAAAGAAAGAAAAGAAAAACACGAAGATAAAACGAAAAAGGAAATCAAACTGATGAAAGAAATAGGGAAGACATTAGAAGTAAAAGGGAAGAAAGAAAAATAATAAAGCAAGATGGAACGTGAATAAATATTGAATAAAAATATGAGGAAGACAGTAAAGTAAAAGAAAATATATGAAGAATTGAGAGTGAAGAGCGATAAAAGATAAGAAAAACAATAGAGGAAAGAGAAATGATAAGTGATAAAAGAGGAGCCTGTAATATTCAATCCGAGAACTGTTTTTTCTTGAATGTATTCATATTTTTTGATGAAAGGGAAAAGGGAAGAAGAAGTAAGAAGAAAGGTTATAAAGAAAGAAGAAGAAATTAAGAAGAAAGAAGAAGAGAAAAGGGAGAAGGAAGAAGGGAGATGAAAGAAGGAATAAGGAAGAAGGAATCAGGAGGAAGGAATCAGGAAGAAGAAATAAGGAAGGATGAAAAAAAAATAAGGAAGACAGACATGAAAAAATGAAAAAAATAAAAGCAAAATCAAGAAGGAAGAAGGAATACGGAAAAAGGAAAAATAAAAAAAAGGGGAGAATGGAGAAAAAAGAAGAAGGGAATCAAACTTAAGGAAGACGAAATATGGAAGAGATAAGAAGCAATGGGGAAAGAAAAATAATGAAGGAAGATGGAATATGAATGAATATTAAAAAAAAAGATGTTAAAAAAATAAATAAGAAGAAGACAGTAAAGTAAAAGGAAATACATGAAAATGGGGAGTGAAGAGAGGTAAAAGATAAAAAATTTAAAAGAGGAAAGAGAAATATTTAATAATGAAAGAGGAGCCTATGTAATATTCAATCCGAGAATTGTTTTTCCTTAAGGCAGCAGTACTCAACTTTTTTCTTGTGAGGTGCCGCTTGGAATTTTTGCATTAACTGAGATACCTCCTTTTTCTGTAAATAAAAATAAGCCTAAATCATAAGATATACGAAAAATATACCTGAAAAGTAATATCATTATTCCGCGAAATTTTCCAATTCAAATTAAGTCTAATCATCAAGCTTCTTACAGGACTTATCTGACTATTAGACGCTTTCGAGCCTCTCCAAAGGCGACATTCCAGCCACTTAAAAGGAGGCTTATGAGCCTTTAGAAAGGACGCCTCTGAGCCGATATTCAAGCCCCTTGAAAAAAAAAATCCGAGCCTCTTGAACGGAGGCTTCCGAGCCTCTTGAAAGGAGGCTTCCGAGCCTCTTGAAAGGAGGCTTCCCAGCCTCTTGAAAGGAGGCTTCCGAGCCTCTTGAAAGGAGGCTTCCGAGCCTCTTGAAAGGAGGCTTCCGAGCCTCTTGAAAGGAGGCTTGAGCCTCTTGAAAGGAGGCCGAGGCCTCTTGAAGGAGGCTTCTGAGCCTCTTGAAAGGAGGCCTGAGCCTCTTGAAGGAGGCTGAGCCTCTTGAAAGGAGGCTTCCGAGCCTCTTGAAAGGAGGCCTGAGCCTCTTGAAAGGAGGCTTCCTGAGCTCTTGAAAGGAGGCTTGAGCCTCTTGAAGGAGGCTTCTGAGCCTCTTGAAAGGAGGCTTCTGAGCCTCTTGAAGGAGGCCTCCTGGGCCTCTTGAAGGAGGCCTCCTGAGCCTCTTGAAAGGAGGCTTCTGAGCCTCTTGAAAGGAGGCTTCCTGAGGCCTCTTGAAAGGAGGCTTCCCTAGCCACTTGAAAGGGAGGCTTCTGACCCTCTTGAAAGGAGGCTTCCGACCCTCTTGAAAGGAGACTTCTGAGCCTCTTGAAGGAGGCTTCTGAGCCTCTTGAAAGGAGGCTTCCAGGCCTCTTGAAGGAGGCTTCTGAGGCCTCTTGAAGGAGGCTTCCTGAGCCTCTTGAAAGGAGGCTTCTGAGCCTCTTGAAAGGAGGCTTCTGAGCCTCTTGAAAGGAGGCTTCTGAGCCTCTTGAAAGGAGGCTTCTGAGCCTCTTGAAAGGAGGCTTGAGCCTCTTGAAAGGAGGCTTCTGAGCCTCTTGAAAGGAGGCTTCTGAGCCTCTTGAAAGGAGGCCTGAGCCTCTTGAAGGAGGCTTCTGAGCCTCTTGAAAGGAGGCCTGAGCCTCTTGAAAGGAGGCTTCTGGGCCTCTTGAAAGGAGGCCTGGGCCTCTTGAAGGAGGCTGAGGCCTCTTGAAAGGAGGCTTCCTGAGCCTCTTGAAGGAGGCTTCTGAGCCTCTTGAAAGGAGGCTTCTGAGCCTCTTGAAAGGAGGCTTCTGAGCCTCTTGAAAGGAGGCCTGAGCCTCTTGAAAGGAGGCTTCTGAGCCTCTTGAAAGGAGGCTTCTGAGCCTCTTGAAGGAGGCTTCGAGCCTCTTGAAAGGAGGCCTGAGCCTCTTGAAAGGAGGCTTCCAGGCCTCTTGATGGAGGCTTCCGAGCCTCTTGAAAGCAGGCTTCCGAGCCTCTTGAAAGGAGGCTTCCGAGCCTCTTGAAAGGAGGCTTCCGAGCCTCTTGAAAGGAGGCTTCCGAGCCTCTTGAAAGGAGGCTTCCGAGCCTCTTGAAAGGAGCCTTCCGAGCCTCTTGTCCTTTAGATCTTTTGTGCCGCAGATTTTTCGCTATATGTTCTTCAATTTGTTACAAAAATATGGTTCAAAATAAGATTATGAAAGGGGCTAAAGAGACACATGACTCCTATTTATTTAAAGAAAGCTAAGTAGAAACCCCGCAAAATATAACCAAAAGCCCAAAATATATTCAGATGTTCAAAAACATCATTTACCCTACTAGACAATGTTTTGAAATAAAAAAAATACACATTTATCAATAACTTTTGATTGGAATTATAATACATCCGCCATTACGTATTTTTGTCCGAGGTACCCCCTGAGGACAGCGAAGGTACCCCCAGGGGTACCTCAGTTTGGAATTCTACTCCCATTTCCTAAAGCCTAAATCTTATATTATAATTTTCGTACAGTGCTGAAAATCAAGTGAAGTATGTAAGCAAATACCATTGATACTGCTTTTTGCTTTTTGAGGCTCCTGAAGTGGATGCGCCCTGAGACCTGGGAGAGGATTCCCAGACAGGTCGCTGTATCTGTTGGGACTTATTACTCGAATTTGTATCCTTAGGTGAGATTTACCACCCGAGCAGGAAGGTCTATTCACAAGTTTAAAGAAAGCATAAACATTTACGGAAATGAATGTTCCCCTTGCAGATCAACTTGATTCCGGACGGTACCTATTAAAACGAAAATTTGACTGAAAATATAAGTTGTGTTCCTCAAATTTAAATGCATTTCCTTTTTGCTATTGACAGTGCAACCCTACGGTGTAGATTGGCTGCTAGACTAGCAACTATTTTATTAGGACACCTGACAGAATCCTCAAAGCAGTAATTAATTCTATTATGTCCCTCCTACACCAACACTCCGCCCTGCACGCATCCAAAATCGTGGGATCAAGATTATACGTTGCCGCGGGAACACAAAGGACCGAATTTCCTTCTTTTGCCTTTCTTGTACAACACTGCATTGAAAGACCATAGAATCAAGCCATACACAAATTATTCCCCCGATATTTTAAATTCCTATAATAATCGACTCAACTGAGTAAGCATAAGAGCAAATATCTGTCAGTGAATGTGAGTTTTGTCTCAAGAATAAAACAAGCTGAGCTTATACGTGGATCAATCAGGGTTTTTTAATACATCAGAATAATTTCCTTTTGATTCCTTTTTCCTCTTTCTGGCAATCTTTTTTACTACATTGAGACCATTCCTTTTATTAGAACTGTAGAGCGATTAGACGGGATGATGCGTATAAAAGAAACCTACTATACACATTAGCGAGACGGTCCCGCATAATGTCCTTCGGGACAATTCACTTCCGCGTCATCTATGATTACATACTGGTTATGTTAGGAAGGTAATCAGATAAAAAATCTTCTAAACTACAGTGGTTTAGAAAAATAAATACACTGCATAAAGTTGGTATATATTTACGCACAAAGATTTATTAAGATTAAGACCTCAAATGCCTGCAATTACATAAATTTGTATTTTATCAATTCACTTTAAGCAAAATCATATATGCATATAAGAATACTCTATAATCGTGGTTTAGGAATTATGTAAATGTTTATTTTTGTTAATGCTTAGAAGAGGTGCCTGTTTATTCATCATTCAGATTTGAATGCGGATCGGTCACCCAAACTATTCGATTCTAAAGCTCTGCTACTGTACCCTCAGATTTCAGACCTCCTGTGGCGACCAAAATTGCTTCTACGTGATTATTCTGTTCATTCACTTCCCATCCTACTGTGGGGCTCAATTTGAAAGACGATACTCAACCTGCAGCAACTGGTTGATAGATTCCACTAAGTAGCATGACAACTTCGTTGCAAGAACTTCACGCTTTTCAAAATGCATCTTCAGTTACCAACACCTCAGAAGCGACGACGAAAATTGGAAAATGCATTTAAAAAAGCAGTAAAAATGTTAATTCGATCAACCAATTCACTTTATTGATGCCCGGTTTCGAAAATAGGTAATTCCGAAAACGGTTTCACCCAGCTCTATAGTAGATGTGTTCACCAATGAGGCCGGCAGCTCATCACCAAAACAGGTGCGTTTGTTACCTGCCGGTCGATATTAATGTGTCGACGGTACGGCGGTGATGCACCACAAATTCAATTTTCTCACGTTTCGCCGGGCAGCTAGGCCATCCTGGCGCGAATGAGCCGAATGATGAGGGCAACGTCGAGTGAGTAGGCAGGTATCTATAAAATTGTAAAATGTTGAACAGTAAAAAGCAAAACGCCGCCAATTTTCAACCATCATCGTTTTTCCCTAGTTTCTACACATATTCGGGCTTGCCGGCAGGGGTGAAGAAATTGATTGATAATTAAGTCTGCTTGCTTTCCACATACACATCATTGTGATAACCGGTCACAAAATGTATAAAGTACAACGAATTGTTGGCATTGAATAAAATGAATAATATTTGGTTTTATAATTGTAATGAAATTCAAACTTTTCAATTTTTTTCGGAGTAGTTCAAATGACAAGAAAAATCATAATGGTAGACATAAAGAATTTGTAGTTAACAAAATAAAATACTTGCAAATATAATTATTTCAGGACAACTTCGGTACTTTAAAAAAAATAAGCCGCAATCACTATATGACTCGTATGCAAATGAAAATTTCGCACCCTGACTTGGTAGAAAACGCCGATACCCGGGTGTCAAAACGGATACATCATGTTGCGTGGATTGTGCGATCCAACAACGACAGAAAACCCGCATTTCGGTTACAGTCTTTCTACGTTTATAATTGCGCCCTTAATGTGCATATCGTGTTCTCCGTTTGTTATGGGGCACATTAAGGCATGTTTGTTGGAAATACATGTTTATGATAGACTCGAACGTAATTGGTGACAGACTTTAGCAGCTCTCATGGGCTTGCACCATAACGAAGGGAAATATGCATAATGTGGCGCGAAAATGCCACTCAACGTGTCATCGCTGCCATCATAACTTGCTAAATGGGCGTATACCAAGATGGGAGAGAGGTGAACCTTTTTTTCAAAAAGCATAAATAATATTGAAATTATACTTTCGAATAGATAGAAACATTTGACAGTATATGTCACACATAGCAAATATTTCAGTTATGCAAAGTAGTGCTGAATTATCGGGATTCTTTTAAAATACATGCATTCAGATTTCAATAGGTCACATATTAGGTGGCAATTATATTTAGTTAGCCAGAAGAACTATCAAACTTGTACTTTTTTTCTGTTTTGAATCTATAGGCAAGCAATGGGAAAAAATGGGGGAGTTCGTACTGGAGGTGAACCAGTCTCGGATCAAAACCAGGATTTCAGAGAAGAGAAAATATTTTGCTGGACATGCCAAAGGGGTTCATTACATGATTCACCGATATGTCCTTGCTTGTGAGACACTTCTCCAACAATGGATACTGGTTATCATAATTGGTCGGGGTTCTGTCAAACCGCACCAAGCGACTTTTTTAAAAACTCTGCAAATAAATGAATCCAGATCACGAGGTACTTCTGTTCTATACTGCCGTTTTGTTGATTATCAAAAGGCAATATTCTTAACGTTTTTGAATTGGAAATTAATTTTCTTGGAAAGCCTGGATAGACATTTTTTGATTGTCAATCTCAATGAAGAAGAATGGCAGAAAAATATCGCTCGCCTTTCAGATATCAAGTAAACTCGCAGCACTTAAAGTTAAAGGGTAAGAAAACCAATCTGATTAAGTTCAGAGACTATTTGTAAGCAAAGGTTTAAAACTGGCAAGGCCAATTAAGTCTCGGAAATATTACAATGTTTGATGACCTGTGCATTTTGATTGAGAAAGGATTGGCTCTTTTACATCAGATTTTTTTTTGTGAGACAAACTGGCAAACCCCACCACATCCTAGGCAAGCCCCGAGGGCCTGGAAAGGGATTGTTAATTCCCTGCTGCCCTGTGAGTTTCTCTCTTGCCGTCTGTTTCTAAAGAATGAACAAAGCTACCATTGCCCGACAATCGGAACAAAGTGTGGACATCAATAACTGTGAAAAACAAAAAAGGAATATCCTCGCCGATTTTCTGCTAACCTACTCCGACTGCTCCAAAATCCCAAAAACCAGCTGAGCGGTAAAAAAAAGGAACTCATTCGCTACAGCAACACAAACAATTACACTCTACTCCACTGAATTACGTTTAAATTTTCCAAAGCGAAAAACGTGGCGACGGCAGCAGTTGTGCAAGTTTAGAAAATCTTCATACTTTTCTCAGACGAAACGAAACATCACAATCGGTCAAATGACTTAAAACCGGAGGAAAGCCATCTGGATATTCAAAATTATCGCACAAATGCAAACCGGATTAAAACAGATACGACTGTATGCCACATTTAATTTTCCTTTGATTCCTCGCGAAAAAGTCTCATTCATGTTCCAGATGAATAAAAAAAATTGCTGATTTCAGAGCGAACACTCGCGCGCTTCGCGGAAGCTATCTATCCGACGAGATCTAAAATCCAAATCGAAAAAAAACACCAGGTTATACAAAAATATATAGGGGAACGGTTTGGCACTTCATCTCATAGCTCCCATTTCCATCCCATAAAAAACAAAGCAATGAAAAGGAATTTGATTTTTTTATTTTTGTGATTTTTTTCAGCAGTGAGCACGCATGTTAGCAAAAAGAAGCGACAAGATTGGTGCTGTATTTATTTGTTTTGCGATGAGATTTTCAGTGAGATGGAAAACGGAACAGTTCCCCTAGAAGGCGAGAAAAATCGCTGCCCTGGCGGTCAGTAGAAGTATCCACCAATTCATGCAAATACTAGAATGGTGTGCTGGTAAGTCAACCAATGATGTCTGATGGAGGAATAATCACTTTTGCCAAATGCGCAACTGCTAGAACAATAAGAACGGCATCGCAGAAAAAAAAACAACATGGGACAACTATGCGTAGCGCGGCAGTATAGCTCCTTAGAGGCCATGCGCATGATTTACGGTTTGAAAAAATCAAAATAGGATGCACCAAGTTCTCCAAATTATTCTGGAGCTCAGACCAAAAAAGTCTACCACGTCAACTACCGTCGGTACAAAACCAATAGTACATCATTATGTTTATATGGGTCCTCAGAGGCGTATGATTTACGGTTTAGATATGTCCAACTCGTATGTAGTTCTCCAAATCATTCTGGAGTGCAGACCTAAAGGGTCTATTCCGTCACCAATGCGCAGTGCAATACCAATAGCACCCCATTGTGTCCATACCCGAGCAAAGTTTGAAATCAAATTGAAATCAAAATTTGCTGTCATGATGTCAATTATTTGATAACTCCAGTTGATCTCGTTTTGTATGGATTTACGGTTAACACAGCAGAAATGAGAGCATATTTTTACACTGTGGAATCACACTGAACACAAATTTTGCTGACAATGAAATCAACATGATTGCTAAGTTTGATATCAAAATGAGTATTAGATTAAATTATTCTTGTGAGAATTCATAACAACAACAGCAAATTTTGTTGGCAGGTTGCTTTTAATTTCCGTAAACAACTCACTTTAGATAAACGACAACATAATTTGATGTAAACCTGCTATCATTATGATAACTATGGAATGCATATTAAAAACATGTTTTGATAACAATTTTTATTAAAGAAAAATTGACATCAAATTTTGTTAACCGACTTTGCTCGGGTATAGATCCTCAGAGGCTAAGCGATTTAGAAATTTTCAAATAGGATGTTCTAAGTTCTCCAAATCATTCTGGAGTTTAGACCTAAAGGGTCTACCACGTCAACTACCGGTAGAAAACCAATGATACACCATTGTGTCCACATGGATGTATTACGATTAAGATATGTCCAAATTGGATGTAAAGTTTTCCAAATCATTCTGGAATTCATGCATGAAGGGTCTACCCCGTCAATTACACTCGGGACGATGTTTCCGTGGAGGTCCTCAGAGGCCACGCGTATGATTGCATTTAGATATGTCAAAGTCGGATGTTCAAAGTTCTACAAATCATTCTTGAGTTCAGACCTAAAAGGTCTACCACGTCATCTACGTTCGATACGCTACCAATAACACCTCATTGCGTCCCATAGGTCCTTAGAGGCCATTCGTATGATTTACGATTTAGATATGTTCAAATCGGATGTTATAAGTACTCCGTTTGCGTGGTAGACCTTTTAGGAATTAGGAAGATCTCCAGAATGATTTGGAGAACATAGAACATCATCACAAATTTTGACAGTATAACAAGCCCCATATGTGGAATAATTTCTAGTGAAAAAAAAAACAGTAATAAAATCGATGTTGGGTCGTATTATTTTGAACATTTTCTTCCCAAAAGTGGTCAACTGTCAATCCTTCTGCTGGTGATTATAAAATTTCCGGGTCAAAATGACCCACGAATCCGTAGGTGTGATTTTTTTAGGCATTGTTGAAGAGTAAATTAATGCTTAGAAAGTGCTTTGAAGAGATTCAATATTCATACGTTAATAAAAATATGTAGCTAATACAATGTATAAGTTTTTATACATATCATTAGGCACATGCTTTGACAAAAAAGTATTAGAAATCTTAATAGTAAATAACATTAAATTTTTAACGTGTGTATGGCAAATATTGGACTAAATCTTCGCTCAGGATCAATTGTGCTTTACACCAGTGGTTCAAAGCTAAACAATCAAATTGAAGCAGGCGTAACAAGTCCAGGGCTAAATATTTTGATTTCTATGGGCTCCGAGCTGAGGTTCTGCTTCTATTCTGGAATGCTCTAATCTATGTTAACGTCGAAATTGCAGGCATTCAAATATTTCATATTGTCAGATAGTCAAGCAGCATTGCATGCCTTGCCCGTCTAAACTTGTTTGGGAATGTGTTCAGTCACTTCAAACTTTGGCCAGTCCACAATAGGAAAAAAGGAGGTATTTTTGGCCAAAATTATGAATCCTGCAATAAATGGTGGAATACATCATAAAAACATAGATAGAAAAGAAAAATATATTTTCTGAGGCTTCAATGGGGTATGGGACCAATTTTCGGCACAGTATCAATTTTTGCCATATTCTACAAAACCAACCAAATTTGGTCAATTTTTGGCTAGCAATAAGCCTGTTTGATGCTAGATAAAATACTAATGGTTATATAAAGCTATTAACTGTATATTCGTGCCACAGACAAATGGACGCAACACAGATTTGCTAAAATGATCAAAAAAGCACTATTAGCTTCTGGTGTTGAAAATTCACTGAATAGAACTTATTAAACTAACAAAGGAGGGTAGATCAGATTCAATTATCAAATTGTGACATCAACGAAATAGAGTTAATTTATTTTCATTTATTTTTCATATATTTGATATCTTTCATAATTTAAAAAAGTTATTTTGTCAAGAGTTATTCATCACACTATCCATCCAACAAGTTATGACACTTTATGGTGAAATCTTTGATTCGCTTATATAATTAAGTAATGTCAAATTTGTATATTTTGGACCCTTCCTTTCAGCTTCTGCATATCAAATCAATGTCGACGATTCATATACTCAAAGGTAACAGATATTTAAGCTAGAACAAATTTTATTGAAAATCTTGTGTAAACTTTTGAACTGATATACGTTGACTCCCTACTGCCATCTTGTCAACTGATTGCAGAAGTACATACAGACGCAACTGATTAGCAATAGTCTAACGCAGCCATTACGTTTGACAGTCGCAATTAAGCTGCATTTCACATAGAAATGATCGTCGCGCCATCTCCAAACGATTGCCAATTGCATTCCAAACGCTTGATACATTGTTCACTTGATTGAACATATGTATGGTAATGAAATACTAGTTGCGGAAACACAATCATTTTTAATAAAATGACCAGGAATCTAACCTCATATCTTGTTGTTTATTCAATAGTTTACAATTACACATGACAATAGTTGGTCAGAAAACCTGTCTGCTAGTTTATCTTTTCGAAAACATACTCTTACCTCACGCGCACTTTTGCCCCACTCTACTCTATAGGTCATTTGATCGAATGTGTCATTTGACGTCTCACATCTCACTTCTCGCTGTGAAAAGTGAGAAATAAGAAGTAAAACGTCCCACTTTTCACTCCTCATCTCATACTTCTCACTGTGAAAAGACGTACAACTTCTCACTCCACAATACTCACTTTTCACAGTGAGAAGTGAGAGCCCTAGCAACATTTTGGTTTTATAATGGTTTTATAACAGTCTTGTAGAGTAAATTATGGTCTTCAAGAGCATCATAAAACTTGAAATGTTACTTGGGAGATGAGTAGTGAGAAGTGAGATGTCTCACTACTCACTTCGCGCTTCTCACTTTTTACTGTAAGAAGTGATAAATGAGGAGTGAGGAGTAGTGAGACGTCTGACTTCTCACTTCGCAATACTCACTTTTCACATTGAGAAGTGGGAAATAAGAAGTGAGACGTCTCAATTTTCACACCTCATTTCTCACTTTTCAAATAACCTATTCAGCCAAATGATCTTCTCGGCCATATAACCTATTCGGCCAAATGTCCTGTTCGGCCAAAAGTCCTATTCGGCCAAATTTTCTATTCGATCAAATGACCTATTCGGCTGGATGACCCGTTCGGTGAAAACACTTTCGGCCAGATAGGTTTTGACCTAGTGACATTCGGCCAAATAGACCGAATGGGTTTCGGCCAAACGACCCTTCCCCCACTACCGCCATCAGGGGTGATAATGGGCCATTGTTTCAACAACTAACAAGAGTGAGAATTTGCCACTGTTTCAACCACTTAGAATATGGGTATAACGCAGTGGTGCTTGTTGGCGTTCCTCTCCTTAATTCCCTTCTCACACAATAAAAATGAGCTTCATCCATACAGACTAGTATTTGGTCGAAAGCTTTCAAATGTACCCATCTGCTGAGAGTAATAAAACGGATATTAATATTAAAATCGCTCGGTACGAAACGATTACAGCAAAACAAAGGTGCGGGCCGCACTGTAATTTTACTTTGATCTAATCGTACGGAGTGAATTCAACACCAATACTCGTTTTAATATCCTCAGCTGATAGACACAGTTGAAAGCCTTCGTCCAAGTACCAACTTGTAAGGTGAATTTATTGTATGTTACTTGTCACTAAAGAACTAAGGATAAGAAAACTAAACCTTAAGAGACATTTTGGAACGATTTAGTTATCAGACATACAGACTGCATATTACTTAGAGCTATGGCCCAATCTCATCCAAGCCCGTTACCCCCGTTCACGGTCGCTGAGATGCTATTATTAGAAATAATAGGCTGTTTATTCGTACTATATAAACCATATTTAGGAAATGTGCTGCCCAAGGTAAAGGCCCTTGGATATTGTTGAACATTTCCCGCGCGCGAGAAATCACAGTTAAATTAATTAAAATGTCAAATCCTAATTAAAGCCCAGCCACAAGTGGGATTTAACGCAGTCAGTTCATCATTAATTAAATGACTAATCATGGCAGCATCAACCTGCTCTTTCTACACCACTCGTTCATCATTCCGTACCGAATGGTAATGATGATGTAGTCGGTGCAAATACGTTATACAAATGACTCGACCGAGCCATAAAAGGTGTTCTATTTATGCAACCAACAAATCAGTTCTTTAAGTGAAGCCAGGGGCCGCACCTATCAGTAAGTCATTGTAGATGTAAAACTAAATACGATTCGGAATTGAGAACCTCCGCACTGTGGTGCTGCTTTAACAATGAACTTGACATCACTCGTACCATACAAAAAGAGGCTTGGTCGGAGTGTCGATGAGAACGAATTGACTTCGTTTCTTTCAGACTACCTGTCTGAAAGGTTCCCAAAGAACTACAATTCTATTCACCTGCGATAACTACGATAAATAACTGTAAGGTACTCATAACGATTTGCGCGCCAATAATGTCGCACATGCACCAAAATTTAACCAGACCAAAACCGGAACGATAATTTCCATTGTTTTTATTCGCAACATTCATACCACTTCTATCCGGAATTCGATGAGTAAACCAGCTGACACAGTTAGATCCAATAATGGAGAAACGCATGACCTGCTGACTGACTGTCGTGAGTTCGTGACAATGACAATGAAACTTTTTGGTCAACCGTTTCGTGAATTAAGATCGCAATGAATGAAAATTTAATACTGTAGCAGCAGCAGGTGTCACGATAACGCTCAATGCTACGAGCGCAACCGGGCCGAAGGGGAATCCACTCTATAGGATGTCGTTATTTTAGCTTTTTGTTTCATATTTTTCTCGTTTGGCTTTTTATAATCTTGTCAGATGTGGTCATTATTTCGCCGCGCTTCTGTTAAAGTGAACAGTTTCCGCGGTGTAAAACCGCGGATATTTGCCATCATCATCATCATGATCATCAGCGTAGCGATACAGTTCAGAGGTATATCAAAACAATCGGAAATGGGGGCTGATGGGTCCGGTGAACGGTCGTCCGACTGTCGTACTGACCCAGTAACACAAACGCAATGCAATGCAATCAGCTTCGCCGTAACCGCGAAGCGGCGAAGCGAAACGAAGTGCACACCGCGCCGGAGTAATTTATTGAGACAATACGTTTGCGAAGAAATGCTGGTCCTAATAGGTGCTTCGGTGAAGCCACGGTCAACGGAGAGAAAGAGCGGATATTAAATTGTTGATCGCCGTCACTGGGGTGAACAGAGTTGCTTTTTTATTGGATGGAAACTATTTGCACAGATGACTGAATGCAATATTTTAGTTAAAGATTCGTTGAATTTTTATTCAACTGCTTCAAGCTCTAAGGTTGAACATTATTTGCCAAAAAAAAACTGTCTTTATAATTTTGAACTAATATTTCCCACACCTCTTTTTCATTGAGCTTTCAAATATTCTCATTGCCGATTCAACCAGCAGACACGATGTCTACTTTTTCGTTCAGTAAAGCCTCTATTTTGCAACCAACCCCATAGTTCAAACCCTCATCAATTCGGTTCCGTTCACTACCCACATGATTTGTGCACAACATTTGCAAGGGTGGATGTTGCGTAATAATATGCATCATCCAATGCATCTAAAATCTGTCGAAGCTAATGCTTCAAATGTGGGGCGGGCGTAGTTCAATTTAAAATGTCAATTCCCAACCTGCTTCGAGTGAATCGAACTTGAAAGACGATGCCAATGAATTGCAGACGAAGAACAATTCGATCCCTCTGCCGAAGATCGTATTACAGTAGACATGAATCGAATCGATATCAATTGCCGCCAATTTATTACCAATCAGTTTTGCATAAAGTGACTATTTGCATTCATTTGCGCTGGTTGGTTAGTGTCCGGATTGCACTCCACGCAACGGCCACTGTGGCTCGTTCACTTGCTCTTATATCAACAAAGTCAACAGCTAGCGAGATGAATGGTGATAGATACTTGAATTGAGGTTTTATTTCCCATCATCAGCACCTATTTTTAGTAGCGTGGAGAGTGGAAACCGAGAATGTGGGTAATTGAGTCATTATAGTTGGTTGATGGGGTGAATCATTGAACTTGGCCCTACTGCTGCTGGTTCTGTTTTAATTCTGTAGATCGAGAGGTTCGTTGTCTTACAGCATTTGAATTTTTTGTCATGAAATACGAACTCAATCGGATGTCCTTTGAAGGATTGGATAATGTTATATTGTGGCCCAGATTGAATAACGAGAGTATTTCGGGTACGAAAAATTTAACACGTCACACACAAATGTATGGGCAAGATCAGATATTTTAGCTCGTAAACAATAAACAATAAACAATAAACAATAAACAATAAACAATAAACAATAAACAATAAACAGTAAACAATAAACAATAAACAATAAACAATAAACAATAAACAATAAACAATAAACAATAAACAATAAACAATAAACAATAAACAATAAACAATAAACAATAAACAATAAACAATAAACAAAAAACAATAAACAATAAACAATAAACAATAAACAATAAACAATAAACAATAAACAATAAACAATAAACAATAAACAATAAACAATAAACAATAAACAATAAACAATAAACAATAAACAATAAACAATAAACAATAAACAATAAACAATAAACAATAAACAATAAACAATAAACAATAAACAATAAACAATAAACAATAAACAATAAACAATAAACAATAAACAATAAACAATAAACAATAAACAATAAACAATAAACAATAAACAATAAACAATAAACAATAAACAATAAACAATAAACAATAAACAATAAACAATAAACAATAAATAAACAATAAACAATAAACAATAAACAATAAACAATAAACAATAAACAATAAACAATAAACAATAAACAATAAACAATAAACAATAAACAATAAACAATAAACAATAAACAATAAACAATAAACAATAAACAATAAACAATAAACAATAAACAATAAACAATAAACAATAAACAATAAACAATAAACAATAAACAATAAACAATAAACAATAAACAATAAACAATAAACAATAAACAATAAACAATAAACAATAAACAATAAACAATAAACAATAAACAATAAACAATAAACAATAAACAATAAACAATAAACAATAAACAATAAACAATAAACAAAAAACAATAAACAATAAACAAGAAGAGAATCCTTTTCAGGATTCGAAGAGAATCCTTTTCAGGATTCGGACAGAATCCTTTTCAGGATTCGGACAGAATCCTTTTCAGGATTCGAACAGAATCCTTTTTTGGATTCGAACAGAATCCTTTTCAGGATTCGAACAGAATCCTTTTCAGGATTCGAACAGAATCCTTTTCAGGATTCGAACAGAATCCTTTTCAGGATTCGAACAGAATCTTTTTCAGGATTCGAACAGAATCTTTTTCAGGATTCGAACAGAATCCTTTTCAGGATTCGAAAAGTATCCTTTTCAGGATTCGAACAGAATCCTTTTCGTGATTCGAACAGAATCCTTTTCAGGATTCGAACAGAATCCTTTTCAGGATTCGAACAGAATCCTTTTCAGGATTCGAACAGAATCCTTTTCAGGATTCGAACAGAATCCTTTTCAGGATTCGAACAGAATCCTTTTCAGGATTTGAACAGAATCATTTTCAGGATTCGAACAGAATCCTTTTCAGGATTCGAACAGAATCCTTTTCAGGATTCGAACAGAATCCTTTTCAGGATTCGAACAGAATCCTTTTCAGGATTCGAACAGAATCCTTTTCAGGATTCGAACTAAATCCTTTTGAGGATTCGAACTGAATCCTTTTCAGGATTCGAACAGAATCCTTTTCAGGATTCGAACAGAATCCTTTTCAGGATTCGAACAGAATCCTTTTCAGGATTCGAACAGAATCCTTTTCAGGATTCCAACAGAATCCTTTTCAGGATTCGAACAGAATACGTTTCAGGATTCAAACAAAATCCTTTTCAGGATTCGAACAGAATCCTTTTCAGGATTCGAACAGAATCCTTTTCAGGATTCGAACAGAATCCTTTTCAGGATTCGAACAGAATCCTTTTCAGGATTCGAACAGAATCCTTTTCAGGATTCGAACAGAATCCTTTTCAGGATTCGAACAGAATCCTTTTCAGGATTCGAACAGAATCCTTTTCAGGATTCGTACAGAATCCTTTTTAGGATTCGAACAGAATCCTTTTCAGGATTCGAACAGAATCCTTTTCAGGATTCGAACAGAATCCTTTTCAGGATTCGAACAGAATCCTTTTCAGGATTCGAACAGAATCCTTTTCAGGATTCGAACAGAATCCTTTTCAGGATTCGAACAGAATCCTTTTCAGGATTCGAACAGAATCCTTTTCAGGATTCGAACAGAATCCTTTTCAGGATTCGAACAGAATCCTTTTCAGGATTCGAACAGAATCCCTTTTCAGGATTCGAACAGAATCCTTTTCAGGATTCGAACAAGAATCCTCGAAGAGAATCCTTTCCAGGATTCGAAGAGAATCCTTTCCAGGATTCGAAGAGAATCCTTTCCAGGATTCGAAGAGAATCCTTTCCAGGATTCGAAGAGAATCCTTTCCAGGGTTCGAAGAGAATCCTTTCCAGGATTCGAAGAGAATCCTTTCCAGGATTCGAAGAGAATCCTTTCCAGGATTCGAAGAGAATCCTTTCCAGGATTCGAAGAGAATCCTTTCCAGGATTCGAAGAGAATCCTTTCCAGGATTCGAAGAGAACTTTCCAGCATTCGAAGAGAATCCTTTCCAGGATTCGAAGAGAATCCTTTCCAGGATTCGAAGAGAATCCTTTCCAGGATTCGAAGAGAATCCTTTCCAGGATTCGAAGAGAATCCTTTCCAGGATTCGAAGAGAATCCTTTCCAGGATTCGAAGAGAATCCTTTCCAGGATGCGAAGGAGAATCCCTTCCGGGATTCGAAGAGAATCCCTTCCGGGATTCGAAGAGAATCCCTTCCGGGATTCGAAGAGAATCCCTTCCGGGATTCGAAGAGAATCCCTTCCGGGATTCGAAGAGAATCCCTTCCGGGATTCGAAGAGAATCCCTTCCGGGATTCGAAGAGAGTTCCTTCCAGGATTCGAAGAGAATCCCTTCCGGGATTCGAAGAGAATCCCTTCCGTGATTCGAAGAATCCTTACCAGGTATCGATGAGAGTCCATTCCAGGATTCGATGAGAATCCCTTCCGGGATTCGAAGAGAATCCCTTCCGGGATTCGAAGAAAATCCTTTCCAGGATTCGGAAAGAGAATCCTTTCCAGGATTCGAAGAGAACTTTCCAGGATTCGAAGAGATCCTTTCCAGGATTCGAAGAGAATCCTTTCCAGGATTCGAAGAGAATCCTTTCCAGGATTCGAAGAGAATCCTTTCCAGGATTCGAAGAGAATCCTTTCCAGGATTCGAAGAGAATCCTTTCCAGGATTCGAAGAGAATCCTTTCCAGGATTCGAAGAGAATCCTTTCCAGGATTCGAAGAGAATCCTTTCCAGGATTCGAAGAGAATCCTTTCCAGGATTCGAAGAGAATCCTTCCAGGATTCGAAGAGAATCCTTTCCAGGATTCGAAGAGAATCCTTTCCAGGATTCGAAGAGAATCCTTTCCAGGATTCGAAGAGAATCCTTTCCAGGATTCGAAGAGAATCCTTTCCAGGATTCGAAGAGAATCCTTTCCAGGATTCGAAGAGAATCCTTTCCAGGATTCGAAGAGAATCCTTTCCAGGATTCGAAGAGAATCCTTTCCAGGATTCGAAGAGAATCCTTTCCAGGATTCGAAGAGAATCCTTTCCAGGATTCGAAGAGAATCCTTTCCAGGATTCGAAGAGAATCCTTTCCAGGATTCGAAGAGAATCCTTTCCAGGATTCGAAGAGAATCCTTTCCAGGATTCGAAGAGAATCCTTTCCAGGATTCGAAGAGAATCCTTTCCAGGATTCGAAGAGAATCCTTTCCAGGATTCGAAGAGAATCCTTTCCAGGATTCGAAGAGAATCCTTTCCAGGATTCGAAGAGAATCCTTTCCAGGATTCGGAAGAGAATTCTTTCCAGGATTCGAAGAGAATCCTTTCCAGGATTCGAAGAGAATCCTTTCCAGGATTCGAAGAGGATCCTCTCCAGGATTCGAAGAGAATCCTTTCCAGGATCTCGAAGAGAATCCTTTCCAGGATTCGAAGAGAACTTTCCAGGATGCGAAGAGAATCCTTTCCAGGAATCGAATAGAATCCTTTCCAGGATGCGAAGAGAATCCTTTCCAGGATTCGAAGAGAATCCTTTCCAGGATTCGAAGAGAATCCTTTCCAGGATTCGAAGAGAATCCTTTCCAGGATTCGAAGAGAATCCTTTCCAGGATTCGAAGAGAATCCTTTCCAGGATTCGAACAGCATCCTTTCCAGGATTCGAAGAGAATCCTTTCCAGGATTCGAAGAGAATCCTTTCCAGGATTCGAAGAGAATCCTTTCCAGGATTCGAAGAGAATCCTTTCCAGGATTCGAAGAGAATCCTTTCCAGGATTCGAAGAGAATCCTTTCCAGGATTCGAAGAGAATCCTTTCCAGGATTCGAAGAGAATCCTTTCCAGAAGTCGATGAAAATCCTTTCCAGGATTCGAGAAGAATCCACTCCCGGATTCGAAGTAAATCCTTTCCAGGATTCGAAGAGAATCCTTTCCAGGATTCGAAGAGAATCCTTTCCAGGATTCGAAGAGAATCCTTTCCAGGATTCGAAAAGAATCCTTTCCAGGATTCGAATAGAATCCTTTCCAGGATTCGAAGAGAATCCTTTCCAGGATTCCAAGGGAATCCTTTCCAGGATCCGAAGAGAAAGCGCTCCAGGATTCGAAAAGAATCCTTTCCAGGGTTCGAAGAGAATCCTTTCCAGGTTTCAAACAGAATCCTTTCCAGGATTCGAACAGAATCCTTTCCAGGATTCGAAGAGAATCCTTTCCAGGATTCGAAGAGAATCGTTTCCAGGATTCGAACAGAATCCTTTTCAGGATTCGAACAGAATCTTTTCCAGGATTGAAAGAGAATCCTTTCCAGGATTCGAAGAGAATCCTTTTCAGGATTCGTACAGAATCCTTTTCAGGATTCGAACAGAATCCTTTCCAGGATTCAGAGAACTTTCCAGGATTCGAAGAGAATCCTTTCCAGGATTCGAAGAGAATCCTTTCCAGGATTCGAAGAGAATCCTTTCCAGGATTCGAAGAGAATCCTTTCCAGGATTCGAAGAGAATCCTTTCCAGGATTCGAAGAGAATCCTTTCCAGGATTCGAAGAGAATCCTTTCCAGGATTCGAAGAGAATCCCTTCCGGGATTCGAAGAGAATCCCTTCCGGGATTCGAAGAGAGTTCCTTCCAGGATTCGAAGAGAATCCCTTCCGGGATTCGAAGAGAATCCCTTCCGGGATTCGAAGAGAATCCCTTCCGGGATTCGAAGAGAATCCCTTCCGGGATTCGAAGAGAATCCCTTCCGGGATTCGGGGAGAATCCCTTCCAGGATTCGAAGAGAATCCTTTCCAGGATTCGGAAGAGAATCCTTTCCAGGATTCGAAGAGAATCCTTTCCAGGATTCGAAGAGAATCCTTTCCAGGATTCGAAGAGAATCCTTTCCAGGATTCGAAGAGAATCCTTTCCAGGATTCGAAGAGAATCCTTTCCAGGATTCGAAGAGAATCCTTTCCAGGATTCGAAGAGAATCCTTTCCAGGATTCGAAGAGAATCCTTTCCAGGATTCGAAGAGAATCCTTTCCAGGATTCGAAGAGAATCCTTTCCAGGATTCGGAAGAGAATCCTTTCCAGGATTCGAAGAGAATCCTTTCCAGGATTCGAAGAATCCTTTCCAGGATTCGAAGAGAATCCTTTCCAGGATTCGAAGAGCACCATCCTTTCCAGGATTCGGAAGAGAACTTTCCAGGATTCGAAGAGAATCCTTTCCAGGATTCGAAGAATCCTTTCCAGGATTCGAAGAGAATCCTTTCCAGGATTCGGAAGAGAATCCTTTTCAGGATTCGAAGAGAATCCTTTTCAGGATTCGAAGAGAATCCTTTCCAGGATTCGAAGAGAATCCTTTCCGGGATTCGAAGAGAACCCTTTTCAGGATTCGAAGAGAATCCTTTCCAGGATTCGGAAGAGAATCCTTTCCAGGATTCGAAGAGAATCCTTTCCAGGATTCGAAGAGAATCCTTTCCAGGATTCGGAAGAGAATCCTTTCCAGGATTCGAAGAATCCTTTCCAGGATTCGGAAAGAGAATCCTTTCCAGGATTCGAAGAGAATCCTTTCCAGGATTCGAAGAGAATCCTTTCCAGGATTCGAAGAGAATCCTTTCCAGGATTCGAAGAGAATCCTTTCCAGGATTCGAAGAGAGTCCTTTCCAGGATTCGAAGAGAATCCTTTCCAGGATTCGAAGAGAATCCTTTCCAGGATTCGAAGAGAATCCTTTCTAAGATTCGAAGAGAATCCTTTCCAGGATTCGAAGAGAATCCTTTCCAGGATTCGAAGAGAATCCTTTCCAGGATTCGAAGAGAATCCTTTCCAGGATTCGAAGAGAATCCTTTCCAGGATTCGAAGAGAATCCTTTCCAGGATTCGAAGAGAATCCTTTCCAGGATTCGAAGAGAATCCTTTCCAGGATTCGAAGAGAATCCTTTCCAGGATCCGAAGAGAATCCTTTCCAGGATTCGAAGAGAGTCCTTTCCAGGATTCGAAGAGAATCCTTTTCAGGATTCGAAGAGAATCCTTTTCAGGATTCGAAGAGAATCCTTTCCAAGATTCGAAGAGAATCCTTTTCAGGATTCGAAGAGAATCCTTTCCAGGATTCGAAGAGAATCCTTTTCAGTATTCGAGGAGATTTCTTTTCAGGATTTTAGAGAATTCTTTCCAGGATTCGAAGAAATTCCTTTCCAGGATTTGAAGAAATTCCTTTCCAGGATTCGAAGAGAATCCTTTCCAGGATTCGAAGAGAATCGCTTTCCAGGACTCGAATGATAATCCTTTCCAGAACTCGAATGATAATCCTTTCCAGGATTCGATTGAGATTCCTCTCCAGGATTCAAATGAGAATCTTTTCAAGCTAATCCTTTAAAGGATTTAAATAGAACCTTCTCAGGTTTCAATATGAATTCTTTCCAGGATTTGAATTGAATATTCTAGAATATTTTAAGCTTTTTTGTTAGGAAAAAATGTCGTACAAGATAATTATAACGGAATTTTATCAATCATTGTTATAAATCACTGAGGTTGTTACGATTTTTTTACGATTCTAGGTATTTTGCTTTTCTTCGCGGGAGAGTTCCAATATTTGACAAAATTCTATGCTTGCAATACCAATTTATGTTGGACTAGAGATGAGCCAGCCTAGGGATGCAAGGTATAAAAAGCATCGAATATTTATACCCTTCAACTCATTAATGCTGGTTCCATTGATTATTCATTTACGCAATATCAACTACAAACTTGAGTTTATGGACCTGAAGCCCTTAAATGCTACTGATTGCCACACCTTTTTCTTAAATTGTGCAAGTATGCGCCAAATTGAATGTTGCACAATTCCATTGTCATTCAATTGACTCACCCACACGATGCTTCCTTCTACTAAATCATATGCACTTGCTATTTTTGTATTATGGGTCTATGCTCCCACTCACCGACGTACGCTCGCTAATCTTTCCCCACAGGGCGAATAGCAATTCATCACATTCGTCTAATAAAGTGCATCAAATTGAATTTGCCGCAACTGCTGACTTACGACTTACTGCTGAGTGAGTGACTTCAGTTGAATGCTAATGTTCTGCCGCTTGGGGGCTCACATGACACTTGTATCACGACGATGCACACATTACGGTATTGTATGGCTGCGCAAAAAAAAACCTCTCAATGGTTTGTCAGTTAAGGGATTTACATCCATGATGACGACCACATCCAGATCAGGTTGACGAAAAGCAAACGTCTCGCGCTCATGTGCTGCACGTAGTAGATTCCGAATAGGGAAAGATCTCTCCCACGTTCTTTCGTCAGCTCGACCGCACCGCACCCGCCGTGTGCGCTACGGGCCACTTGGAACGAATAAAGTCAGTTATTCACGGTATTATGTGCGGGTGTGCGGTATACTGAAAATTCTGTAAAATCTAATTGCGTTTCAAACCTCATTTTTTTTAATACTTTTTATAATTTCAAGGTTGGTGCATTGTCGAGGATTCCAAGGATGACAGGATTCATAAAAAAGATAATACACCAAGGCACAAATAAAAGATGACGTCCTTTGCTCACCTACCGTGATATTATATTATAATCAGTAGAAACAAATCGTAAACATTATTTGTTTTCATATCTTTACTTTTTTAAAATTATTTTTTTATTTCAGTATGTCCTCTCCATATCGCTTACCCTTTGTTTCTGCCCGCCATCATTTCCCCTTTTTAGTCGGCCTTCTGCATATTGCATTTGCTCGGTTGATGGTGTCTTATTTGATCGTTCGTGGCTTTAGGCGAGCAATGATTTCAATTAATTTCAATAATAATTCTCTTTCATCTCTGTCTCCGATCCCATTTACAGATGTAACGGGCATCTCGCAGAAGTGGAACAAGCTGCGTCGTCGCTGTGCATCGTTTAAAACAGTCTCAGGTCCAGCGTCACTCGATTCAGACACCAACTTTATTCTGGCCGAGCATCCGGCCCACTACCAGATCATAGCGGCCGGTCCAGTTCCGGTTCAAGTTCAACAGCAACAGCAGCCCCATCATCATCACCACCACCACGGTCACAATCGACATCATCATCATCATCACCACCATCACCATCAACATGACCACGAGCGCCATCTAGCGGATCAAGCGCACTTTGCACATCTTCACGATCCGAACTGGGAGCTGAGACATTCCAGCTCCAGCTCGACGTCCACATCTTCCTCCACGATTGGGCCTCCTCCGATCTATGCTGCGGAAGAGTACTGGCAAATCCACGAAAGAGATGTGAAACTGTGGCGGCTCGGAGCTCATCAAACGTACGCCCATAGGATCAGAGTGACACCCAACCAGCGGCGCAGTGCCCATAGTATCGATTGGGAGTACAACGTGCACAAATATGAAAACATGGTTGACCACACCCAAGTTTCCCCTGCTCGACTTTTTCGACACGAAAAACTCCAGTATTACGATGAAGTGTCCAGTGCTAAGAAGAAAAACTCCATCGGTGCTAGTGAAAGTGAGAGTGGAATAAAAATTGCCAAAGAGATCAAACTGCCTAGTCTGAAAACTTTCAAGTCGGCGTCTATGCGTCTGCCCGGTCAAAAGTCTTCCATAAATGAGGTGCAACAACTGCTTAGAAGTAAGTTCAATCGAATTCATGCAGGTCTCCGCAAAAGACGAGCACTTTCCGTTCAGGAAGTGTTCCAAATGCCCGCGCAGACCACCCCTACGAAGCCAACTTTCTACGTTCCTTCACCGCTGGTCGGTGAGCGAAACCCTCACAACCCATCCCGATACGAAGAAGATCCTAACGAAGATGAGGACGGTCCTCTCAGCTTACCGTACATCAACGAAACCCTCTTCAAAGTGGACGATTCCAATGTTAACCTGCGAGATCGATCACTTAGCCCGCGAAAAGAACGCACCAAAACCTGGTACCGCAACATCGATCTCAACGCACCCGCCCAAAAGTCCGATCAGGACGCATCGAAGCCAAAACCCTCCGCCAAACCATCCATTCCCGTCACTGAAGACGATCAGCCTGAAACACCCAAAGAGAAACCCAGCTTCGCTATCGGAGGTCGCGTTTCGTTACGCGAGCGCGTCGAAAACATGAACCTCAACCGACTTCGATCCAAAACTTCCACCAACGGCACCTCGCCTAGTCCGGTGCCCAGAAAGCCAAACGAACAGCGCAAAATTCGTCCCCGAAGCCATTCCCCGCTCAGAAATATCAAAATTAATCTGTCCAGTATCGGAATTGGGACACCTACCGGTGAATCGACGCCAAAACCCAAACGGGACTCAATTGGCCTACTTGGCCGACTGAACCGCATGATGCACGGCGGTAGCAGTCCCTCGCCGGAAAAGTCCAACCGTGTCACTGCCAAAGATGGCACCACCGTAAACGGCGGTACGGCGGTGGCACGTTCGACAACAAAAACCGACAGTGGCGATTCTAACGGCTCGGCTGCCAAAACTAATGCCACTGGTGGTGCGCCTTCCGTTAGCTACAGCGGCAATGTTAGTAAACAGTCCACCATCCAGAAGTTGTCCCAGCTTAGCAGTGGGAATCGACGGGACTTAGCGGCCCAAACGGAAACCAACGGCATCGGACGTGACCGGAAATCTAAGCAGGTATGTGATGGTTTAGAATTTAGATGGTAGTCTGTTTATGATTGGTGACAATAAAACCGATGGAATTTCCTGGAAATTGTTGCCCGTAAGAGTAGCATAAACGGCAACGAAATTAATTTCCTAATAATATTATACTCATATAGGGTTTGAATGCTAGGAACAAAACCCGATATTTGATACTGAAATCCAATGAATTCGATCATATGTGATGAAAGTAATCAATCGATGTGAAATTCTTAATGAATTCATAAAGCAAATGAATTTGTGCCTAATTGAAAGATTCTTCATCGAACCAGTCAATCAATTTATTCTCAAAAGTTCACTGACTGCTCTGAACACCAAGTGCATTGATTGAGACGCTTCCGACCGATTTCTAAAAAACATGCTCAACTGTACAATGCCACTATGCGTGTGCCAAGAATCATTTATGAGAAAAACCCACAACTGCAATCATCATGCACAAGACGGTGTAGCGTAGTAATGCTACTTTCCACTAAAGCTCAACGGAGCAATGAACGTGCTCTGCACTTGCAATTAATAGAATTCAAACAAGATTTATTGCTTTTCCCACTCGAGAAGAAAGAACAACCTCCGCCTTCTCCCTAGAACAGTAGCGGGCGATGCGTTACTCATTCCTATGACTTACTACTTCTGTTCGTTTGCTACGGAATCGTTCATACCGTTGAAGTGGGTTAATTTGATAGATAATCAACGAATGCTCTTTTGCAACACGCATTTTGGGTACATGATAAACACCAAAATACTAGGATATCTGAATAATGCATGAGGATGTTTTATATTATTATTAAAATTCCGATTTAGCGAATACTCTCGAATTCTATTCTTTAATCATTTGTCTCTACCATTGCAGAATTTTTTTTTATTGTTTCGCCATTATTTGGGATTTCCACAGGAAATTCACTTTGATTTTTTTGCAAAAAAAAACTAAACGAATTCCGATAGTAATACGTTTGGACACTTTCCTTTGGGAATTCCTGCGGAAATTCCTCCTGGATTAGCAACTCCGAGAATACCCGTGGCAGTTCTTCCGCAACTCTTGCTTACATTTTTGTGGAAATTCCAGAGAAAATTGCTCCAGAAATTAATGCGGAAATTCCTTCGGATATTCCTGTGAACATCTTTCCAGGAATTCCGACGAAAACGTCCCCCGGAATTCCTGCGTACATTTATTCAAGAGTTCTCATGGAAATTTTCCGTAGATTAATTATCAAGAAATGGCGGCAGAAATTACTTCTACAGAGCCGTGGTGTGTACTCGCGGCGCTTTTGGAGAAATCTTATTTGGGCGTCCCTCTCTTACTATGGAAAAACATGTGTAATAGTATTTTGTATCTCACATAAAAAGGTAAGATTAAAAAGTGGATTAAAGATGTTTCAAATAACAACATTTGGCGTTTTTTTAAATTTAGTGATTTTTTTCCATTTGAAAAATATGGCAAAATATGTAAGGAACTTTGCAGACTCGAGGGCATTACTGATTCTTTGTATGAAATATATAAAAACGTTTAGAACGTACTGGAAAATCATTGAAATTGATGAACGTTTTTTATTTATGATCCAGCTCATACTGTTTATAACGGCTATTTCTTGCACCCAATTGATGGAAACTGGCGTAGAACATAACGAAGACGGGGGAATTGAAAATCATGACAAATCATATACAAATTTCAGATGATTGGGACATGAACATCCAACTCTGAAGTGGATCGGCCGATAAGCGAAATCGCTATCGAATTTCGGATCAAGAAAAATTCATGTTCATAATGGATCTGTCAGAAGAAGTTTTATCCTTTTAATAATTAGTCAATAATATTTCTTCCCCTCGGATATGTGATTTTGATGCGATGGGTGGCCTTACGCCATTAGCACTGAGATGGCAACCAAAGATATATCCTGTCGTGGTGGTATCACATGTTGACTATTTTTGTTGGGTGCCGCGTTACGAACTATGACGAACTGATTTTACGCATGTGCATGTGATCCAGCGAACATCGTGTCTTGGAGCCTTGAATGTTAGTGCAGTCAGGCAGAGGCCTTTTTCTTCAGTGATAATGATGTGAGTTCTCTTCTTTTCGGCAATACTTTTCTGATGCGTTCCCTGTGACGATAAATCGTAGCCACGCTTATATTTAGCTAGCTAGGCATTTATTGATAAACAATGCCATTCGTAGAGAATTGACTGCTGGATTCACTGAGTAGAAGTTTTTTTTAAACTAGGAACGTGGTGTCAGTGTGGTGTCTTAGACTACCTTAACAAATTATTATTATTATTTATTCAGACTAAGGCCGAAGTGGCCTGTGCGGTATATAAGAGTTTTCTCCATTCGGCTCGGCCCATGGCTACACGTCGTCAACCACGCAGTCTACGGAAGGTCCGAAAGTCATCCTGATCGATCAACCTTGCTCGCTGCGCACCTCGCCTTCTTGTGCCCGTCGGATCATTGTCGAGAACCATTTTCACCGGGTTAATGTCCGACATTCTGGCTACGTGCCCGGCCCACCGCAGTCGTCCGATTTTCGCAGTGTGAACGATGGATGGTTCTCCCAGCAGCTCATGCAACTCCTGGTTCATTCGCCTCCTCCACGTACCGTCCGTCATCTGCACCCAACCATAGATGGTACGCAGAACTTTCCTTTCGAAAACTCCAAGTGTGCGTTGGTCCTCCTCGAGCATCGTCCAGGTCTCGTGTCCGTAGAGGACTACCGGTCTAATGAGCGTTTTGTAGATTGCCAGTTTGGTACGGCGGTGAACTCTATTCGATCGGAGCGTCTTGCGGAGTCCAAAGTACGTACGATTTCCAGCCACTATGCGTCTCCGAATTTCTCTGCTGGTGTCATTTTCGGCAGTCACCAGTGAGCCCAAGTACACAAATTCTTCTACCACCTCGATTTCGTCACCACCGATGCAAACTCGCGGTGGGTGGCTCACATTGTCTTCTCTTGAACCTCTTCCTATCACGTACTTCGTCTTCGACGTGTTGATGACTAGTCCGATCCGCTTAGCTTCCCTTTTCAGTCTGATGTAGGCTTCCTCCATCTTCTCAAAGTTACGTGCCATAATATCTATGTCGTCGGGGAAGCCAAATAGCTGGACGGTCTTATTGAAAATTGTACCACTCGTGTTAATCCCTGCTCTTCGTATTACCCCTTCCAAAGCGATGTTGAATAGCAAACACGAAAGACCATCACCTTGCCGTAACCCTCTGCGGGTTTCGAAGGGACTCGAGAATGCCCCTGAAACTCGAACTACGCACATCACCCGATCCATCGTCGCCTTGATCAACCGTATTAGTTTATCCGGAAAACCGTGTTCGTGCATTAGCTGCCATAGCTGGTCCCGATCGATTGTATCATATGCGGCTTTGAAGTCGATGAATAGATGATGTGTGGGCACGTTGTATTCGCGGCATTTCTGCAGTACTTGGCGAATGGCGAACACCTGGTCCGTGGTGGAGCGTTTGCCCATAAAACCCGCCTGGTACTGCCCCACGAACTCCCTTGCAGTTGGTGCTAGTCGGCGGCATAAAATTTGGGAGAGTACCTTGTAGGCGGCGTTCAGCAATGTGATTGCGCGGTAGTTGCTACAATCCAGCTTATCGCCCTTTTTGTAGATGGGACACACGACACCTTCCATCCACTCCTGCGGCAAAACTTCCTCCTCCCAAATCTTGGTAATGACCCAGTGCAGCGCTCTAGCCAGTGCCTCACCACCGTGTCTAAATAGCTCTCCTGGTAGTTGGTCAACCCCAGGGGCTTTGTTGTTCTTCAGCCGGCCAATCTCCTCCTGGATTTCCTGGAGATCCGGAGCCGGGAAAATTATGTCCTGCGCGCGTTCTCCCAGGTCCATCACCATACCGCCATCTTCGTCTGCCACATCGCCATTCAGGTGTTCTTCGTAGTGCTGCCGCCACCTTTGGATCACCTCACGCTCGTTCGTAAGAAGGTTCCCGTTTATGTCCTTACACATATCAGGCTGTGGCACGTGGCCCTTACGTGAACGGTTTAACTTCTCATAGAACTTTCGTGTGTTATTAGCGCGGTACAGTTGCTCCGTTTCTTCACGGTCTCGATCTTCCTGCTGGCGCTTTTTCCTCCGGAAAATCGAGTTTTGTCTGTTCCGCGCCTGTTTATATCGTGCTTCGTATGCCCTCGTGCAGTGTTGCAGCAATCTTGCCTATACTGCATTCTTCTCTTCCACTAACTGCTCACATTCGCCGTCATACCAGTCGTTTATCTGATCCGGGGGCACTGTGCAATGGTTGCGGTTCTTCCAATGGCGGATCGAATATCTCTCCAGCCAACTTCAAGAGACGCTGCGTCTAGCTGCTCTTCTGTTAGGAGTGCCACTTCCAGCTGTTACGCGTAGTATTGGGCTAGTCTACCGTCCTGTAAGCGCCCGATATTAAGCCGCGGCGTCCGACTTCGACGCGTGTTGTACACCGTCGAGAGTTTTGAGCGCAGGCATACTGCAACGAGGTAGTGGTCGGATTTAATATTCGCACTGCGGTAAGTGCGGACGTTCGTGATGTCGGAGAAGAATTTACCGTCGATTAGAACGTGGTCGATTTGGTTTTCCGTTTCTTGGTTAGGTGATTTCCATGTGGCCTTGTGGATATTTTTGCGGGGAAAGAAGGTGCTTCGGACTACCATTCCGCGGGAGGCTGCGAAGTTTATGCAACGTTGGCCGTTGTCATTCGATACGGTGTGCAGACTATCCGGTCCGATGACCGGTCTATACATTTCCTCCCTTCCTACCTGTGCGTTCATGTCACCGATGACGATTTTAACGTCCCGCAGTGGGCATCCATCGTATGTCTGCTCCAGCTGTGCGTAGAACGCTTCTTTCTCGTCGTCGGGTCTCCCTTCGTGTGGGCAGTGCACGTTGATGATGCTATAGTTGAAGAAACTGCCTTTAATCCTCAGCTTGCACATCCTTGCGTTGATTGGCTGCCACCCAATCACGCGTTGGCGCATCTTACCCAGCACTATGAAGCCGGTTCCCAGCTCGTTGGTGGTGCCACAGCTTTGGTAGAAGGTAGCCGCTCGATGCCCGCTTTTCCACACTTTCTGTCCTGTCCAGCAAATCTCCTGCAGCGCCACGACGTCGAAGTTGCGGGGATGTAATTCATCGTAGATCATCCTGTCGCAACCTGCGAAACCTAGCGACTTGCAATTCCATGTTCCAAGCTTCCAATCGTGATCCTGTATTCGTCGCCTAGGTCTTTGCCGATTATATCGAGTCGCATTATCTCTTATATTGTTCGTAATGATTGGTTTTCTAGGCGGCTTATTGGGCCTGCGCAAACCTCCTGTCTCGTCGGAGGGCCGTCATGTCAGGGCTGTTTAGCGTCCCACCTAACACCAGGACTTGGGCTTGTGCGCTTTGAGCGGCACACGGTCGCTTTGGTGGGGCCTACTTGCGGATACATGCAGCTTTTTATAGAGGTTTAACAGGGCCCACTGTCAAACCCCACCACATCCTAGGCAAGCCCCACAACTCGCAGATGGCCTGGGGAGGGATCGTCAAGCCCTTGGACATAGTCCCTGCTGCCCGTCCCTGTTGACGAAATCAATTCATCTATTTGATCTTGACGCATAAACTCTTTGGCTACACACTTGAGCTCACTATAATGTGGACATTGAAACTAAGATAAATTATTCTTCTTAATCATTGCACGTGTCATCGACAGGTGTTTTATGAAACACTATTGAAACCTTTTTTCTTTGCATTTGATCTGATCCAACTGGAAGTGGATTTCGCATTGTGGATAAAATTTTGCTTTAAACTGGACCATTTGTGTGTTGACAGAATATTATTTTTTAAAGCATAATGTACTTAGCGTAAAAGTCAGGAGATTAAAAATAATAACTATCGAGCTGCGAATGATCATGCACCGGAAAAAGTTCTTTTAGCTGACGAGAAACCTAACTATACTGCCCATGTCGCAAATGTGAAACATGCATTCTCCCAGCAGCTGCCCTAGATTAATTTAATTTCAGATTCAAAAGCTCAAAACTGTTGCATAACTTTGTTTGTTCTGCAGATTGAATCACGAGATTCATTTAAAAAAAAAAATTGCGATTGAACGTTCGGAACTTGAATCAATGCACTTTGCAATTACGCTTACGGATTAATGCACTTTGAAATTACGTGGCATTTCTGAGCAGCAAGATAAATAATTATTTTATTTATTTAAACAAAATTCAAACATGAACAGAACACTGCTGGAGATACCAGCGTTTTTGTTTTATTTTGCTTCAGATTCCAACGAGAATAGTGTTCTAAAATTTAGAGGAAAAATAAATCGCTGCTGATCAATCAGTTAATTGGTTTACAGTCTTATTTTTTCTACTTGCAAAAATTTGATTTTCAAACAGAAAGATGCATTAAGAATTAATGGCCCACTCTTTAACACAATGCCAAATATTTGTCAAATTCCTTCAGACATATATCAAACTATCGACATGGGTATTAGGCAGACTTGACAAATTTGTTATTATTATTATTTTGGTATTTGTTATTGTAACAAAAACCAGTGCTGATAACTTTTGCGCTATAGCGAAACATGTGTATCTGAAATGATGGTGCGCTTTTTCTTTTAACAACAGCTTAAAATAAAATAAAAATGCTGTTTATTTATTTTTTATCCGAATTAAATCTGTCCTCGAGCGATATTGTCGCATGCGTCACTGTGGTCCCTGCTTAAAGTCACAGCTTGACAGCTAGCACCAAGTTTAGCACCAAGTTTTCGGCTTCAATCATTTTGTATGCAGATGACAGCCGTTTCAGGGGGCTGGAAGAAACACCAACAACATCTGTTATTTTCATTAAGATGGGCAAATCACGAACCAGATGGCGGTAGTGAGCAAACATCAAACCCGAGCAAAACCGATGTGGGCGCCACGAGTGATCGATTGATCAACTAATGATTATTTAAATTGAACAGTAAATTAATGAACGATGATATTTTAACGAGTGTTATGTCTGTTTGTCTGTGGAACCACATTGAGAGTCGGTTATTGAAAACATTATTAGTACTTAAGTTTAGTCTGGTGAATGTGCAATCAAAAACAAGGTTGCAACTGAAAGATGTTGAAAATATCGATAATTTTTGCGCTGTTTGGGTCATGTGAAAGTAATGAAGACAGTTTTTTATACCAAAACGTAACAAACTATATGCTCCATAGATGTATTTCTTACACTCATTCAACAAACCGTGTTACTTGGGTAGGTATTTCAATACCAAACGAATGATGATTTGTGATGCGTTTGGTATCGTAATAACAGAGTATGTTTGCCCGAAGTATTGTGCATATAAATTTTTGGTATTACTCATTTGGTTTTTTACCTCTTATGCTCCTCTTATGTCCATAACAGAGTATGATATCAATAACAGAATGAGCTCAGTTAATTCCTCCTGCTCGGGTATAATTCGTTAGAGAAACTGGAACTGTGACAATAATAGTGTCCAAAAATGGAAATAATCTGATGTACAAGTTTTCAAATAAATCGTCATCATCAAAAAAAAAAAAAATTAGATTTTTAGACTTTTTCTTGGCTTCTCGTTACCAGTTCTGGAAGTCTCAGAGAAACCGAAATAGCTATCAATACTAAATCCAAACCATTCGACGTGTTTATTTGGGATCAAAGAAATTTTCTTTGTTTGCTCTAGATTACTCACAATATTCTCACCATAGATCTCTGGACTTTATATTCGGTTTGTTATTAGTTGACTTGGCCCTGTAACTAATGAAATTATTCTGTTAAATTATACTCATAACGTAATTCTTTATTTCGGTGCCTAACCACCCACCCCCCTAAGGGCTATTGCCCTTGGCAGGGAGCAACCTGGCCAACCGCACGCTACGGCGCTGTTTCTAATATCTCTGCAGTTATTCTCTAGCTAACATCTCTGGGAATTCCTGCGGAAATCCCTTTGGATACTCCTGCTTGAATTCTTTCAGTATTCAAGTATTCTCGGAGGAATATGAATTCTCTAAGTACTATCAGCAGGAGTCTCGTAGAAATTTCCGAAGGAATTCCTGGAGGAATAACGGTAGGAATTGGCATAGAACTTTCCAAGGCATTATTAAACTTATTCCTCAAAAATTCCCGTTTTTTTTCGTAAAACTAACCAAAGGAACTTCCCGGAGAATTTTAATGTTTAAGGAAGGAACTTTTACAAAAATTACCGGAGGAATTTCCGTAACAATCCCGTAAATCCGTCGTAAGGACTTTTCGAAGAAACTTCTGGAAGAATTTTTCCTAAAATATACAGAGGAATTTTCCGTGGTTTTCAGAATAAATATATTCCGTCTGAAACTTCCGGAGGATTTTCCAACAGATTTTACCAAAGAAATTCTAGAGGTCTTTCCGTTTGAGTTCTCGATGTAACTTCCGAAGGAACTTCCAGATGAATTTGAGCAGATTTTCTCTGAGAAATATTAGATAAAAAACCAGAGGAATTTTCGCAGAATTTTTTGCAGAAATTTTCGAGAAAATGGATTGCCAAATAACCTCTCCAACAATGGGAGCAACGTAAGAATAAATTCACGTAGAATAGAATTTAAGCAGCGATTGGAAGCTATGGAATTCTTGAAAAAAAAAATCTTAGAAAACTTTCTGAAGAATGTTCGTAGAAGTTTCCATAGAAGTAGAAAAAGAAATAGTTTAGTTAGAAATAGTAGAAAACTTTCGGATGATTTATTGAAGATATTTTCGAGGGAGCATTCGGAATATTGGAGGAATTAACTTGAACAATATACGCAAAAAATCCATAAATTTTTCCTTCGATTCTCTAAGGGAATGCCAGAAGAATTCCTGGAAAGAATAAAAAAAAATATTCAGGAATTTCCCATACATTTTTTAACTCAGATTAATCCACCTAGCGGTGTCATGCCTTTCTCGAGCATCGTAAAACGTATTGAAAAAATAACAAAAGAAAGGTCAAAAAAGCACTTTAGTGAACAAATCGGATTTTTTCTATCATTTTGCATGTTTTTGCATTAATTACTATGCATTGTCACCATTCTCGATTTTGAATTTTTTTTTGGGACCCTTGGGAAAAACGATGATTTTTCATTAATTGCGAAATGCAATGTTCGGGCCAATTTTCAATAGCAAACAATGGGACCGCATTCCCCGTCGAATGCTGTGTTGTGTGTAAATCGTAGCATCACCCGAGTTCCAAAAAGTGTGTCTCCAAAATTTGTACACATACACACACATATATACATACACACATACAGACATCACCTCGGTTCGTCGAGCTAAGTCGATCGGTATATAACACTATGTATGGGTATCCAGGCCTTCTATCAAAAGTTCATTTTTGTAGTAATCCTGTACAGCAGCTTCAAAACCGAAGTTCTGAATGCCACCAGAATAAAACTGTGCGCTACCAGAATAATTTTTATGCGCTACCGCCGATAACATTTTGGACAGATGCCACTGCAATTTTTTTAACGCGCCGCCGGCGAATCCTGGGCCACGCCGTTGAAATAATTTTATCCTGGGGGTGGTTTCACCTGATTTGTTGGAAGTAAAAATCCGTTCAAAACCTTACACATTTGAGTAAATTCAAATGTGCCGCTGCAAAGAATATGCAATGAATGGAAGAATGGCAGAAACTTGAATCTTAGTTGGTTAATCAAACGCAGTTCAGAACCCCCACCCCCTTCCACAATAATAAAATTATGAAATTTTTCACACACGGGCGAGCTAAAACAAATTAGCGAAATCCTTTTAACATAATTGGAGCCAACTCATGAAATCCTTTTGGTACCATTTTCTGGAAACCTTTCTGGAAAACTCATTCTCCAATAAACCTAAGTTCTTAGAATTATGGAGACTCTCCCCACTCCAGATATTCTAGAAAATTGCTTCATCAAGAATTGAGTGGAAACCTTTCTTTTTTAATTCTGAAAAAAATTCTACCTTGGGAAATCTGCGAAAATCCTTGTCCAGGAACTCTGGGAAACTAATATTACAAGAATACAAAGTTATTCCTTCTCTAGTTACTACGAGAAATTCCTTTCCAGGAGTTCTGAGGATAGACGCCTTCAAAATTTATGGATATGTCTTCCTCCAAGGATTCTGGAGAATTGAAAATTCTTTCTCATGAATTCTAGATTATTCCTGCTTCATGCATTTTGAGAAACTGATTTTTTAAGCTTTCAGGATTTTTCCATCTCTAGGAATTCTGGGGAATTGTTTCTCCAGGAGTTCTGAGGACTCACTTTTTCCACCGAAAGTTTTAAAGAACCCCTCCCAATACCTGGGTCTCGAATGATCAGAAAAAACTCCCCGTGCATATTAAGTAGGTAATTCTGTTTTCTTGAATTCTGGGCAGTCGCTCTACAAGAATTTAAGATTATTCTTGCTTTTGGATTTACGGAGGCTATCTCTTTCAGAAATACTAGGAAATTCCTCCTTTACGAATTCTTTCTCAAAAAAAATCTCCGGAATACTTATTCAGAAATTTTGGGGAAATGAACATCAAACAGTCCAAGGCAGTTACTCCCGCACGAGTTCTGGGGAACCCCTCTTGCAGAACTTACGAGGAATTTCTTCTAGATAATTCATCTCTTTGACAACTATGGGGAATATCTCCTATGAGGAAATCTTCTCTTTGAAATCTTGAATAAGTTCTATAGGAATTTCATGTACAGTATACAAATTTATGGCCGAACTATCTTGATTTCTCTCGTTAATCCGACAAATGTATGGATTTGATGAGCCCAATAGAACTCACAGCACAAATTCGAAAACTGACAGCATAATGTGTTAAAATGTGTTTCAATCCGCTAAAAAATTCTGAATTAGCGAGATCGTGATTAACGAGTCGTCGAATTAGCGAACTCTGGTTGACTAGGGGGGGGCTGTGAGGGGTATACCCATTTCAGAGTTGCTGTATCGCAGCTCAGTGTTCATTAGGCACTTCCGCGATTATTATCTGCGAGATTTCTCTGAGCCTAAGTTGGCTGAAATTTTCATTATTACTTTTATACATCAAGCTTCCTACAGGACTTATGACTATTGGAGGCTTCCGTGCCTCTTAAAAAAAGCTTCCGAGCTTCTTCTGAGCCTCTAGAAAGAAGAAATTCAAGCCTCTTGAAGGGCAGCTTCCGAGCCCCTTGAAGAAAATCTCCCGAGCCTTCCACGCCTCTTGAAAAGAGGCTTCCGAGCCTCTTGAAAGGCGGCTTTCGCTCCTCTTGAAAGGCGGCTTTCGAACCACTTAAAAAGGCTTCTGAGCGTCTAGAAAGAATAAATTCAAGCCTCTTGAAGGGCAGCTTACGAGCCTCTTAAAAAGAGACTTCCGAGCCTCTTAAAAAGAGACTTCCGAGCCTCTTGAAAGGAGCCTTTCGAGCCTTTTGGAAGGAGCTTTCTGATCTTCTTGAAGAGAGGCTTCCGAACCTCTTGAAAGGCAGCTTTCGAGCCACTTAAAAAGAGGCTTCTGAGCCTCTTGAAAGGATCCTTCTGAGCCTCTTGAAAGGAGCCTTTTGAGCCTCTTGAAAGAAGGCTTCTGGTCAGATTTTATCACCTACTTTTACTACACAATCTGATGGAATTCAGTACACTGTTTTTGCCGAGGTTTTTGCTATGTGATGGTGTAAAATGTCACCATTGTACGGTATAAATGCTTCAAATGAGTGAATCGGCAATGAAGAATTTCCTTCGCCGTGAACCATGGCCCCGTAAAGACAGCTGCTGTGGTCTGTGCTGGTGCAGAATGAGTACACTCAAAACTTCCTTACGCGGAAGGTTCTACGAAAACAAAAAAAACTTACTTCTCGACATAATTTCCATCAAAACATACTTTATTTGTGTGATTACTTAAAATATAGTACTTTGCTACTTCATTATTTCTATTTTTTGTATAACAACATTTGAATTACCCGCATTTCCTAAAATCTTCCATCGAAAAGTGCAAAAACTTAAGCGCTTGAAAAAAGATCGCGGTGTATAATTATTTAAAAGTTCTAAAATGTACACACGCCCATTACGCGCCCTTTTCGCGGAGTGGAATAGACGACGGACGGGACCGCTGAGCTGGCTACTATACGGCTGGTGCACTATAGATTCCAAACAGAAGCCGCCTTGTGGAGCTACGGAATTTGAACTTTCCATTCTGTACACGTATGCCACCGTCGTCCGTCGCCCGTTACCACCGCTCTGACGGATATGGTGCTATATTTGTATAGCGTTTTCTCGAGCAATGTTTGAGTTTCTTATTGGTTGCACTTGAAGAATGTTTTTGTTGAATTTCCTTTCTCTGGAACGAACACATCTGATTGCGAGTTTCAGCAGCTGTGCGCTATGACCGCCGCTAGGCGGGTGTGAAATAGTTGACTCGTTCCAGAGTTCATGGAGCCATTACCGTAATCGTTACGTAAACGATGGATTAGTCATTTGTACGTAATGGACATGTAAGTGCCATTCCTTCTCTTTATTTCTCTATTATTTAAACCAGTTAGCATATTTTGATACAGACTTAGGAGGTCACCTGGCTGTAGACTTTTTCAGACTCTAATTCTTTGTGCAATAGAGTCTCATTGTTCTTATTCATGTTCAGAAAACATTGAAATAAATCCATAAATGAATGATTTTCCATTCGATTTTGCTTTTGATTTGACTCATTTTTTTTCTATTTGTATATAAATATGAAGAAGATTATGAATGAATAACTTCTTCAACGTATATTATTATATATTTTGACAAAAATTATCTAGCGGACCATCAAATATTAACCCTCATTTCACTCTAAATTTAATCAGTCCAATTGACACCGAGGTTCAAATTTCATTGCTTTTCTGCTAAGCTGCGTTTTATTACCTCTTTTAGCGGCACGCTCCCACTTATCCCCCTGCCAAAGAAGAAAGTACGATTTATGGCTAACCTAATTTTGCACCATTAAATCATCACCGGGAAGCCGGCTTTGTTTATGTCGACTAAGAAGTCTTCAAACGACGACGTTGTGTTATGATTACATGCGCGCTACTGGCTGCTAACTGCAGTTAATCACCACTGCCGGCCTGTCTGTCTGTTTGCGAACTAAATGACTAACAAATGGTGGTGTGATCATTCAATCACACCGCTCTGCTGATTTGTTTATTGCATCACATAGGTACGTATCGGATACATGATCGTGATCGCGATCGCGCTGCAGTGCACTGAACCGGTCGAGAACGATAAAGGCACTCCGCCTTCTAATCCTCCATCCTGTGCTGTGAGATCGCGTGACGGCGCGGCGGCACGGTGTGCGGTTTGTTGTGATCTAAATCAAATGAGAGCAGGTAATTGTATGGACAGCGCGATACTGAACGTACGATCAAACAAACGTTTTGGCATGGTCACGAGATGTGTCGCGGTAATGATCTGCTGAACCTAGTAATGATCATCGCAGAAAACGAGGGCACCGGCGCCGCTGCGCTGCTCTGATCTGCCATAGTTGACGTCTTAACCGCCAAGTTGTGTGCTTTGAACGGGTGTTTGGTCGTGAGGGGTTGCTGCATAGCAATTCACGCCAACGCTTCTTCCGTGGACGGATGTGGGAAGCTTTCGAGGTGCCCACCGCATCGAATGTGGGTGGTTTGCTTCCACGGTTTTAGGTTGGCTAGAAAACAACAACGGCGTTATGTTGTGGAGAACGTGAGGAAGGTTAGGCTGAGTGATAAGATAAAGAATGAATTGTTTTAATTGCTTAGTCTAATGGCAACATTGAATCCTCTAAAGACATGGAAAAGTGAGAAGTTCAAATAACGATATTAGTATGCAAACAGTTTAGTGGTTAACGCATTCCAAAATAATTCTTCTAGCGTTGGATGTATTATTCTTTTGTGTTTCATAGATAAACCGGAACTGTAAAAAAAATTTGACCTGAAAATGCATTTTATTCTTTTTCTTGTTCTATTTGTCACACTCGTTTGAGACTATTTCTTGTGTATAAGCGGAAATAAAAAAAATATCTAAACTGGATGAATACCTATAACACCACTAACAAAAATAACAATTTCACATTTCAAAACAAGTTTCTTTTGTCCATCTGCTTCCCATTTTTTTAATAACCTCTTAAATGCGATTTTTCATGCTTCTGATTAAGTTCTGTAACAATTCATTAGGTTAAAGTTTCCATGATGGCCGCTTTGAGCTCTTTAGCTATCTCAAAATAACGATTATCTTAGTAAACACGTCGGACCATATTCCCCCTAAGATTTTCTATTGGGTTAAGGTCGGGGGAACATGCGAGCCAGTCCTTAACATTAATTTTATTGCTAGAAAACCATATCATGGTCTCACGGCTAACATGAATGCTCGCATTATCTTGCTGAAATGTTAACTTTTTTGGACTTTTTGGTTTCTTCTAAAAACGGGACAGGCATGCGCTGAAGAACGTTAATATACTCTTGGCTATTCATCTGACTTGTTGTGAACTGTACGTCAAGACATTTCGATGCACCCCCGAACATTAAACTTCCACCGACAAAGTTACGCTTTGAAAAATATTACGGTTCCTTCCGAAGATCCCTCCAATATCCATGAAATCCGTCGGGACCATCGAGAGTCCACTTCCTCTCATCCGATAATATTACCCAAAATCATTCAGAAATGAAAGCATCAATAGGAATCCATAAACTTTGTTCCTAATAGACATTACCTTTTGCCAATTCCGGTCCATATTATTGTCAGCCTAGCACCAAATTAGAATTCGGAAATAGGGAATTCCGAACCGAACTTTCTTCCGAAGTTGTATCTGTAAAAGTAAATGATGCGTTGTTTGGTACATCTTTATGTGAATCCAGTGCACTACTTCCGAAGTTGGATAATTTTCCTGTATCTCGAGAAAAATCTATCTTCGGTAGAAAATGTCGTCTAACATTGTACAGGATAGATAATAGGGGAAGTGGGGGTAGCACGCCCATAGGGGTTAAAACGCGCCACCCCTGAATAAGGTTAAATATCCCCATTTTGATTATTTTCAATAGTCTATACGATAAAGCAATGAAAAATATTGCCATTGGATACATATATTTCATGATTTTTCTCTAGTTATACATGAAAAACTCGAAAAAACGATTTTTGCGTGTTTTGATGCAATTCTACCTCGGTGGAATTTAGTCTTTCTGTCGCGGTTATACATTGATAAATTAATAATTGAGCCATGAGCCATGCTACTTACTCGTGTTCTTTATGTTCCACACGAAATCGTCGTCAAAAATGGTTTTAAAACGATTTTATGGGCCTTCAAACTTCTGAGGTCGGTGTGGGGCATTACGCCCATGCTCATTTCGTATGACCGAAACAGCTGAAACATTCGGTTAATTGCCTTAATGTTTCTTAAATGCATGGTTTCAAAATCATTTTTTTTCGGGTGCTTAGATTCTGTTAGATTCTGTTAGATATCTGTTATCGGTAGTCAGTCGCAGATATGCTGTTCTTCAGTATGCGCTGATGAAAACTGGCTGAAATGGTGGTTTTCATTGATAAAAATGGCATTTTCCTTAACGTGGGCGTCCTACCCCCAGTTCCCCTATCACGGAGGGCAAACTCTACTCGTGTATCTTTATGACGCTTGAGTAGTCTCGGAGCCAGCTATATTTTCGCAAATTTGATATTTCTACTACGATTTTGAACTCTTCAAATAGTTGATTTCGATGTACTTTGTAGGGAATTGCTCGCCAGTCGTAAAATTTTCGATAGATCGTGGCTCATAATTCTTTTTCGTCCAGACTTTTCCGTAATTTTATGGATCGCTGAGAAAATTTTGAACAACACAATCTTAAAATAATGAAATTTTCATGTGATTGAAGCGTAGTTGGACATAATTACTCGGCGATTTGTCTCAATTTTACGTTTTGTTGTACAATGCAAATCAAATTAATTACATCAAATAAGGCCGTTACAGATATTTAATTCTCATTTTGTCCTAATGGTCTCCGAAAGGTCAAGGGGGAGGGGATAATAATAAAAAATATTAAATTGAAAAAAATCAAAAAAACTCCTCGGAATTGTTAAAGAATGTTTTGAAAATCCTCAAAATTATCCAAATTTTATTTTGTGGTCCCCTCAAAATATAATTTTTTGGCAAAAATATCTGAAGGGGAGGAAGACAAAATAGTTTTTAAATATTTGTATCGGCTTAAGGCCAAAAATTTACGTCAACATTTGGAATTCACATCATACTTCTGCAGTTCTGCAGCTCTGCATACTGCAGTTCACAAAGCTGTGAAGACCGCGGTGACGATTTCCGTCAATTAATGACGTCGATATTTCATCCGCAACCCTTATATTTGATTTCGATCCGGCCAACGTTATACGAATCAGCCGTATCAGTTTCGCCGAAAAACCATGTTCAAGCTTAATTTGCCATAATTCATTCCGTTTCACTTAATCATACGCCGTCTTGAAATCAATAAAAAGATGATGAGTCTGCAAGTTGTACTCCCGGAATTTATCAAGGATTTGTCTCAAAGTAAACATTTGATCTGTCGTTGATCCTCACGAAAACCTGCTTGGTATTCGCCGACGAAGGACTCTTCAAGCGGTCTCAATCTGTTGAACGGTTGAATACGGGACATAATTTTGTACGCCGAATAAGGAAGGGTTATTCCTCGGTAATTGACGCACTTCAGTCTGTGCCCTTTTTAAAAGAGAGGGCAAATGAGGCCGTCCAACCAGGCTAGTAGGCAATTCTCGTCTTCCCATATTTTCGACATAATATGGTGCAGAACTTCATAAAGCGGGTCACTGCCATGTTTGAGAAGTTCAACCGGGAGCTGACGTATCGTTTACAGGAAAATGCATTTGGAGTATGATTTTCGTTTATTGGTTAACTATTCTGAACTGTGGGACAATTTTGTTTTCATAAGATTCATCCCTTTAGCACGGTCTTCTGAAAAAATCCATACTTTTGGAAATTCTTCACAAAACTCACCTGATTCTGATCGTCCAGAATTTGTGTTTGCGTTTTCTGTTGGTGGTGTTTGGCTTGAGTTCGGGCATGACTAAATAATTAAATGTTATTGAAAGTGATTTCCAATAGCAATAATGCGACTATAAAATGAAAAGTGAACTAAATTTTGAATTCGTTATGAATTTCTGGTGAAAATAATCGTTTCAAATGACTATTTCTCTAAACTTACGCATTGCAATATCATAGAAAACTGGCGTGTTAATATTTGTTATAAAAATGGGGTGAAAACTAAGCTGCTGTTTGAAAGAGTCACATCATCTGTAGTGAAATGAATTTTCTTTTTGATTGAATAACTCGTAACTACGCTCTACGCAGCGATATGATTTGTAGGACAAAATACAACAATATTATATTTAGATTTAAATTTTATACGCTTTTTTTTAGTTCCATTTCCAGCCACCATCAGCATGGTGTTGCTTTGTAAACGCATATATTACCGCATGGCTAAGGAGGGCCCTTATATTACCATGGTAAATTATTGTTTACCATGATCAATTGTTTCCGTAAAGTGTTATATACGGCTGAGCCTACCAAATAAACGAACTCGAAAAAAAATATCAATTGTTTAGAATAATTTTGTGACACCAGTTAAAATTGTTCATTCACATAACAAGTTTAAATTTTGGCATGTGTTGGGAAAAAATGGGTGTACTTATATGTGTATATTTCCACCCAAGCCTTTCTTAGCTGTTTTCGGAGGATAATATAAATTTATCGATTTACTTCGGCTTCGTTATGCACTTTTTCGCTTGAGCTTCAATAAACAAGTTATTTAGACTATAACTTGGTTATAATCGATTCACTCTTAGTTTTTATATGATGATTGGAAGAAAAAAATCCAGGCTATTTCATTTAATAGGAGACGCAATAAATAATCGATGGTTTTCCAACTAAAAAGTTCCGTTTCAGGGAGAAAAAAAAAGTTGTTCGGGACCCCTCGGTAGATTTTTTTTCAAATAGTTACGAACTGAAGGCTGAAGAGCTATATTTTCACGTAGTGAAAGTTTTCGCGATGCTCATTTTTTTGTCATGAAGGTCCCCCATACACACGCCGTGCCCTTGGTCCGAAAAATGCTTACTTTGATCTCATTGCAACGAAAAGTCGAAACCCTGCATTATACTATAAAAGATATTTTAGTTACAAGATAAAAATTGTCGCTTCGGTTCCCTTTGTTCTGCTGTCCGGAACATGTGTGGTACCAAACTGTCAAATCGTATGTATTTTTCCTTCATTGACATTTAGCACCCTATCCTCGCCAGCAAAAGATGTTCCGGACAGCGACGACAGCAACAATTCTCATCTTGTAACTAAAATACCTTAGTAATCCTATCAAGATACCTATCGGTCGGTTAAAATTGCGTATCCAATCAAAATTTATCTCAACCACTAATACGAAACTTCAGTACCAAATTTTCAAAACGACTTATTTGCATTTTTATTTATCATCAGACTAAGGCCGGAGTGGCCTGTGCTGCACATAAAAGACTTCTCCATTCAGCTCGGTTCATGGCTGCTCTTCGCCAACCACGCAGTCTGCGGAGGGTCCGCAAGTCGTCCTCCACCTGATCGATCCACCTTGCCCGCTGTGCACCTCGCCTTCTTGTTCCCGTCGGATCGTTGTCGAGAACCATTTTCACCGGATTACTGTCCGACATTCTGGCTACGTGCCCGGCCCACCGCAGTCTTCCGATTTTTGCGGTGTGAACGATGGATGGTTCTCCCAACAGCTGATGCAACTCGTGGTTCATTCGCCTCCTCCACGTACCGTCCGCCATCTGCAACCCACCATAGGTGGTACGCAACACTTTCCTTTCGAAAACTCCCAGTGGGCGTTGGTCCTCCACGAGCATCGTCCAGGTCTCGTGTCCGTAGAGAACTACCGGTCTTATAAGCATTTTGTAGATAGTCAGTTTGGTACGGCGGCGAACTCTATTCGATCGGAGCGTCTTTCGGAGTCCAAAGTACGTACGATTTCCAGCCACTATGCGTCTCCGAATTTCTCTGCTGGTATCGTTATCGGCGGTCACCAGTGAGCCCAAGTACACGAATTCTTCAACCACCTCGATTTCGTCACCACCGATACAAACTCGTGGTGGGTGGCTCACATTGACCTCTCTTGAGCCTCTTCCTATCATGTACTTCGTCTTCGACGTGTTGATGACTAGTCCAATCCGTTTAGCTTCGCTTTTCAGTCTGATGTAGGCTTCCTCCATCCTCTCAAAGTTACGTGCCATGATATCAATGTCGTCGGCGAAACCAAATAACTGGACGGACTTCGTGAAAATCGTACCACTCGTGTCAATCCCTGCCCTTCGTATTACTCCCTCCAAAGCGATGTTGAATAGCAGACACGAAAGACCATCACCTTGCCGTAACCCTCTACGGGTTTCGAAGGGACTCGAGAATGCCCCTGAAACTCGAACTACGCACATCACCCGATCCATCGTCGCCTTGATGAACCGTATCAGTTTATCCGGAAATCCGTTTTCGTGCATTAGCTGCCATAGCTGGTCCCGATCGATTGTATCATATGCGGCTTTGATGTCGATAAATAGATGATGTGTGGGCACGTTGTATTCGCGGCATTTCTGCAATACCTGACGTATGGCGAACACCTGGTCTGTGGTAAAGCGTTCACCCATAAATCCCGCCTGGTACTGCCCCACGAACTCTCTTGCAATTGGTGTTAGTCGACGGCATAAAATTTGGGAGAGTACCTTGCAGGCGGCGTTCAGCAATGTGATTGCGCGGTAGTTGCTACAATCCAGCTTATCGCCCTTTTTGTAGATGGGACACACGACACCTTCCATCCACTCCTGCGGTAGAACCTCATCCTCCCAAACCTTGGTAATCACCCAGTGCAGCGCTCTAGCCAGTGCTTCACCACCGTGTTTAAACAGCTCTCCTGGTAGTTGGTCAACTCCAGGGGCTTTGTTGTTTTTCAGCCGGCCGATCTCCTCCTGGATTTCTTGGAGATTCGGAGCCGGAAGTCGCATGTCCTGGGCGCGTGCTCCTAGGTTCATTACCATACAGCCACCGTTGTCTGCCATATCGCCATTCAGGTGTTCTTCGTAGTGCTGCCGCCACCTTTGGATCACCTCACGCTCGTTCGTAAGAAGGTTCCCGTTTATGTCCTTACACATATCGGGCTGTGGCACGTGGCCCTTACGTGAACGGTTCAACTTCTCATAGAACTTTCGTACTTTCGGTACAGTTCCTCCGTCTCTTCACGGTCTCGATCTTCCTGCTGGCGCTTTTTCCTCCTGAAAATCGAGTTTTGTCTGTTCCGCGCCCGTTTGTATCGTGCCTCGTTCGCCCTCGTGCGGTGTTGCAGCAATCTCGCCCATGCTGCATTCTTCTCCTCAACTAACTGCTCACATTCGCCGTCATACCAGTCGTTTCTCTGATCCGGAGCCACCTAGTGCAGCGGTTGCGGTGCTTCCAATGGCGGATCGAATATCTCTCCAGCCATAGTGTGGAGAATATGTATTCCAAATTTGGTTGCAATCGGTCATGGGGGTTGGAAATTAAATCGAGTTGCTAGTTTCTCCTTTTAAAGATTAAAAGAACCCCTCCTACCCAGCCCCCTGAAACGGCTGTCATCTGCATACAATGCGATTGAAGCCGAAAACTTGGTGCTAAACTTGGTGCTAGCTGTCAAGTTGTGGCTTTAAGCACGGAACACAGTGACGCATGCGGCAATATCGCTCGAGGGCAGATTTAATTCGAATAAAAAAAAATAAACAGTGTTTTTTATATTTTAGGCCGTTGTTGAAAGAAAAAGCGCACCATCTAAAATATGTTTTAAAACTTTTTTGCAATTATCTCTAAAACTTTTATTTCAGATACACCTAGCGCAAAAGTTATCTGCACGGTCTTTGTCACAATAACAAATATTTGTCAAGTCTGTCTGTTTGATTTGAACTTGAAAATATTTGTCATTGTTACAAAGAGTGGGCTACGGGCTTATTAACATTAGAAAGCCTTTAATTCCTAATGCATCTTCCTGTTTGAAAACCAATTTTCGCAAATAAAAAAAAATAAGCTGCAAACCAATTGACTTTTCCAGTCAATTTTTTTGTAGGCATTTGAAAAATGGGACGTTTAACTTTATTAGTATTAGTATGGAAATCTTGGCGAAAAAAATCATTTGTGATCTTTGGTAGCGACATGTTTTATTTGAGTGCAAATTAATAACGAAACTTCCTGTTCACGGCATAGCGACGACAGAATTGTCCAGTGTTATTCGGCCATTTTATTCAATGTTACATCATTTGGGGTTTTCTAGAACAAACTTTCAGATTTCATTTAGTCAGCTCAAAGAACTGACAATTTGGAAACGATTCTTAAGATTAACTCATAATCGACAAAAATACAAATGTTACACATTTACAACACGAGTAATATTTATAGTTAGGTGTCTCTTCAGCTAAAAATAACTTATCTCCGGTGCATGGTAATTGGCAGCTCGATAGTTAATTGTTTTAACCTCCTAATCTTACGCTCCATTATGCTTCAAAAAACTATTATTCTGTCAACACACAAATGGTACAGTTTAAAGCAAAATTTTATCCACAATGCGATACCTTTACCAGTTGAATCAGATCAAACGCGGTTCCAACAGTTTTCCAAAAAAACAACTGTCGATGACTGGAAGAATATCAAACGGCACAAGCCAAACCAACATCTTAAAAAAAACGCACTTTTTCGATTTTTGTTTTAAATTTTAAAAATGCTTAGAGGTGTCAAAAAATATGGGTTCTGTGGGGAAGTTGACCCTAAATAAGCCAAAGAATCGATAGAGCGAATAAAAATTTTTGACGGGAAAGGTCAATTCATGATGATGTCAAACGAAACTTTAGACAAACGTTAAATAGACTGCACCGTACCTGAACATGACTTAAATTTTGGCAGTCATTACCGCACGTAAAATGCTAAATAAAAGACAAAAACATAACAATATAACTTAAGTTATTGAAATTTTAATTTTTACGATTGAAAATAATTTTGTGATAGTTGAATACCCGCGCGAAATGCAATCGGTACAATATGAACGGAGCTTTAAACTCCATAAACAGCACTAGCGCCACGCCAACAAACGGTGGCTTCAAGAACTAGTGCTTGTTTCACGGGGTTGCTCCTACCACATCCTCCCCCTTTTCGCAATGAACCTCCCACTCCATTCATAATCTTCTTCTCAGGATAGAAAAATTGTGTATCAAATTTGGTACAAACCGGTCCGGGAGTTCATAATGTACGCTAAATTCACAGACAAACAGACATAACACTCGTCAAATTTCCATCGTTCACTGATTTACTGATCAATTCAAATAATCATTAGTTGGTCAATCGATCGCTCGTGGCGCGCGCATTGTTTTTGCTCGAGTTTGACGTTTGCTCACCGCCATCTGGTTCGTGATTTGCCCAACTAACTGAAATCAACAGATGTCGTTAGTGTTTCAACGACGATGTATTTGATGAGTAAATGTTCAATGTGTTATGTCTTATGAATTTGGAGTGGTCATTGGGCTGTGGTAACTCGCTCGCATATGCGCAAATAGTAGTCCTATCAAGACACTTATCCGTTGTTAAAAAACTGCGTATCCAATCAAAATATACCTTAACCACTATTAATCTTCTTCTTCTTACTGGCATTACATCCCCCACTGGGACATTGCTACCTCGCGTGTTCATTCAGCACAGTTACTAACTGCGAGGTTTCTAAGCCAAAGTACCATTTTTGCATTCGTATGTCATGATGCTAACAGATGATACTTGTCCAGGGAAATCGAGACAATTTCCAATCCGAAAATTGCCTAGACCGGCACCGCGAATCGATCCCTTCAATACCAAATTTTCAAAACAATTTATTTTCGTGGGCATGCTATTAGAATCGTCAGATCGACGCGACGATTGCATCTTTGTTCACAAAAGCATAAGTCGTTTCAAAAATTTGGTATTGACTTGATCCTTGAAAAATCGCTTCCAGCCGTCCTATCTATTCTGATCCATTATAAGGCACGATTGGCGTCCCATTCTGGTTTATTTTAGGGAAGACCGAGGCTGGTTGGCCGAGTTTTGCTTTCGGATTGTCTGTACTCATTCTGGTAAGACTTTTCGAAAAACGGTTTTCGCTGTCATAAATATACAACTCTTGATCACATACTCCACCAAAATCACTATAATGAGATTTACATACATAAATCCTTTACCAAAAACATTTTCAAAAAAGCCACTTGGTCACTTCGGCCAGCCAGCCTCGGTCTCCCCTATCTTTCGTTTCGAATGTAATTATTATGGGTGCATGAAAAAGCCCAATAGGTGGTAGCAACATGAAAAAATCCCAAAAGCATGTACTGTACAGTGTGCAACACTCCTACATATGTAGGGACACGGTATGTATTTCCGTCCATCATCGTCAAACTCCACTATAGCAGAACGTTTCTCCTGAGCTTTCGATTTAGTAGGGATGAGTTTGTCTACATAATTGAAATTGAAGGTGTCCCAAAACAAGACGTTCCATAAAAATGGGGCTAATCGTTCCAGATTTCCACCCGATGAAGCGTGAGAAGCTGTGCAGGCAGGGTCGGATAATTCGAAGAAACAGCCAACACACCAAAGCGAATCGAATTGACTTGTGGCTTTCGCCCTTTTTCGTTCGTTTTCCATTTGTATGTTAATTGCCGTCACAAAACTATCAAAACAAATGGTTACATCAAGCGGGGCACTGGACTAGGAAATTAATTAAAGCAGAATTACTGCATTTCATTTCCTTTCACTGTCGCGTAGGTCGTGTCGCCCCATGCTGATTCCTATATCCAACAGCTGTAGTAGTAAATTGTTATCGGTGGAAACACTCGAAAGAGTTGAAGTCCAGATTGGGGAAATGAGTGAATTTTTAATGGTTGCTGTTTCGTTTCTCTTCAGGAGACTAGCGACTAGCTTGTTTGTTAAATGTAAATTGAAATTACTAGGGTTTGTTCGGTATTGTTTTGAAAAAAAAAAAAACAAAAAGCTAAATGATAAAAGTTAACATTTTTGCTTGTGAATAATTCAATTACCGGGAGCTTGAATCTATTGTTTTCTCTCTACCGCAACAATGAACGATAAGTCGTTTTACTCTACACGAATAAAACTTTACTGAACACATATTAAAACCCGTATTGGTGCTACAATCACCAACAACGATATGCAAATTTGATTCAACATGCTATAATTAATTATCGTTAGATTTTTATCTGCCATCAGATGAAAGCATCTTGGAAAGCAATACTCTCAACCAATGGCAAACCATCACATTATGAATCAGCTAATTACAGCACTGAAAGTGGGTGCCTCGATGACCTCGCACTTCAAACTTATCAGTTTAATTGAATAAATGCATACATACCTAGGTACATATATCCATTCATTAGCCGATGCTGCTACGGCGTGCCAATCAGTCCATGAAGATCTCAGAGATTCGATACCCTTGTATTCGCCACATGGTGTATTGTAGCTTCAACAGTTTCTGCGGAAAAGAGTTGAGCGATCACCGGTATGCGTTTGATTGTTTTCGTTGCGTTTTCGGTACTAGCTTTTCCATTCATATGGTCGAGTGTTTTTATTACTGAAATTTCTGGGTAAAAGTACTTGAATGATGATGATGCGATTATCTTACTTGGCTATCAATGGAAACATTCGATTCGATTATAGTAACAACAGACTATAACTGTGATGCTGCAATGTGCAGAGAATGCTGACCGGGAAAAGCACTTTGCAGAGACTAGGTCAATCGTAGAACGGCGTTTTTATCATACGTAACCGTATGAGGTTTTGTATTATAAAATATTGTCGATTGGGTCACTATTACAAATTGATTTTTCCCTTTAGTCCACTTTCATCGGATTACTGTATAACGTTCTGGCAACGAGCCCGGTCCACCGCAGTCGTCCAATTTTGGCGGTGTGAACTCCCAACAATTGATGCATCTCGTGGTCCACGTCTCCTCCACGTGCCGCCCACCAACTGCACCCCATCATAGATGGTACGGGGCACTTTCCTTTGGAAAACTCGAAAAACAAGTGCGCGTTGATCCTCCACGAGCGTCGTTCAGGGCTCGTGCACGTGGAGGACTACCGGTCTAATGAGATAGTCATTTTGGTAGACTTCCTCCATTTTTTCAATGTTTCATGCCATCCGATTCGTTCGTGACGGAGACTGAAAGAATAGGGCTGTTCCTAAACTCTTTCAAAACTTAGTACCTGGTGGTCTGCAGAGAACGGGGCAGTTTAAACGGTGTTGGTCATGAGGTGGAATGGATGGGTAGCAATTTTTATATTTTTTCATATATCGTTACATTTGATATTGACGTTAGCCGCGAGGTGAAACTACGTGTTGTGGCTGCAAATAGGATTGTCTTTGGTTTGCGTAGTCAACTAAAGTCTCGCAGCTTACAGACACGGACAAAACTAGCTCTGCACACATCGTTGATTCGTCCAGTTACCCTGTACAAAAGATATTTTAGTTACATAGATAAAGATTGTCGCTGTCGTCGCTGTCCGGAACATCTTTTGCTGGCGAGGATAGGGGAGCTATATGTCAAAGAAGAAAAATCCATACGATTTAACAGCTTGGTACCCAACATGTTCCGGACAGCAGAACAAAGGGAACCGAAGCGACAATCTTTATCTAGTAACTAAAATATCTTTTCCCTGTACGGCCATGAAGCATGGACGTTAAAAGATGCAGACTATAGAGCTTTCGGAGTGTTTGAGCAAACAATACTGCGCTCAATACTTGGGGAGAATCCATAAATTACGTAACGCTTAGAGGGGAAGGGGGAATGTCGGAAGTGTGGCAATCCATACAAAATGTTCAGATGTTCCATACAAAAAGTGAGACATTGGAAGATGGAGTTGAAAATGGACAATTTTAGTGTTACGTAATTAATTGATCTTCGCTTGTTGGCGTGGTGGAAAATAATTAATGGCGCAGATGCATGGATCACGAGATGTACCAACTGTACAAAAATGCAGACAATATTGACAGGCTGATAAAATACGGCAGATTACAGTGGGCTGCACATGTAGTGCGTATGCCAGAAGAGAGAAAAGTGATGTTCAGCAGAGAGCCTGGAAGAGAACGTCGGCTCCGGGCTAGACCCCGTTCTATATGGCTGTGTGCAATCGAGGAAGATGTGCGTGCGGCCTGTGTGTAGGAAGACTGGCTATAGGCCTCTCAAGAACGAGCTACCTGGAATAATTACATTCGATTTTACTTAGGACAACACGGAGTGTATGATCATCATAGATATAGATAACTCTGGAATAACAAGCGTTGCTCTGTTGCAATGATAGAGTAAATGAATGCCTCATCATTCCATTACGACACTCTGATTGGTGCAGACTCCATCGAATGAGCTTCCACTGAGTCTGCAAAAAAGACATAAAAAATGAACAGAAATTTGCCCCTTTCATTCTACGTTTTACTGTGATTGAAAACAAACCGACAAAAATTGACCCACTCCAGGGTAGCAATCATCAGCATATGGAACAGTATAATAATCGAGAGCAGCAGAACCGCGCGCAAGTCTTGTTCAGCGTGGAACGATGGATTTGTCATCTGTGAACAGTGACAGAATAACGCCTTCTGGAGGTTCTGGCATGTCGGTGGTGAACAAATTAAACAGCTGGGGCCCGAGGATACTGCCCTGGGGGACGCCTGCGACTATGTTGTGTGCATTGGAACTCGCTCCGCTGATTAAAACCCGGAATGTCCTTGCCGATCGATAATTGTTGATGATTTTCACCAGGTAGCATTGTAGTTTGCCATACATTGTCGAATGCCTTCTCAACATCTAGTCAGGCCATGGCGGATGTTTTTGAAACAAACTTGTTCCGTCTGAAGACGATGGTAACTCGAGTCAGTTGGTGTACGGTTGACCGACCGCGTCGGAAACTAAACTGTTCCTCGAGCAAGATGTTGAGATTTTCGACAGACTCAAGTAACTGGAGATGAATAGCTAGGATAATCCTGAGAGAATGCTGGGGTATGAAGAATCTCTCCCAGGCTTCCGGATAGGGATAACTTTTGCTGACTTCCAGGACGATGGAAAGTAGCTGAGCCGGAGACACTGATTTAAGATCAGCGAAAGGTGCTCGAAGAATGTAGCGCTCATATTATTGAGTTAGAGATTCAGGATGCTGTTGAAGCCTGTGACCTTCATGTTTTTCGATGATTTTATATAGGCCGTCAATTCGCCAGCTGAGATCTCAAACTCCTCCGAAAAGTCGTTAGGAGTCAGATGAATGTTGTTCGCAAGCTCACTGACGTCTGCATCGTGTGGACTGATGATGTTCTGTCCAATATTGTGTGAGCTGACGAAATGGGGACCTATTTTGGCAGCCTTCTATGCAGGAGAAATCAAGCGATCCCTAAAGTCATTGTGGTCTGTTGGGTTCAAAGGTGGAATGGGCCGAAGCTTGGATTTTAGAATTTTGGTTAGCTTCCAGAACGGCTTAGCACAGTCTGGGAGAGCGTGGATCTTATTGATAAAATCACTATTTCTCAGGTTCACTTTTCTGGCCTGGATAATGTTGGTCATGCGATTTCACCGGGTTTTAAGCGCAGGCTGCCCAGTACGTTGCTACTGCCTGCGAGTGACATTTTGCAGACGGATCAAATCTTTGGTGACCAAATCAATGGTTAGGGTGTTGCTTACCGGCCCGTCAGGTGGTACATGCTACTCGCGGGCTAGGAAGAGTGGCAGCTGCTCGTCGAGGTCTTCGGATGACACCGGTATGGTATTCAATGTTTTCGTCCACGCACCGTTCAAACCGACCCCAGTCAACTTGGTAGTAGTTAAGCCGGGTTAGCTCGTACCGATTCACCGAAGTTCCAACTTCCACCACCACCGGATAGGGGTCCGAGCTAAAATCCTGGTAGACGACCGGCTGGGAGACGTGATCGTTCATGTTCGTGATGAAGATGTCGAGCGTTGCATGGGCCCCGGACCGTGTCAACCGGGTACGGCTGTCAGGGCTCAGGATGATGTAGTGGCCCTCCACCTCGTCGATGGACCAGACGACCAGCTTCGAAGCCGAGCCGCAAGTTGGCTGAATATTGGAGCCACTTGCTCCGGGGTATAGAGCGGAGCATAATCCTCCGGGGGTAGAGGATGCTCATCTTGCTACCGGCGGAATCCAGGAGGGGGAGCGGAGGGCCATTCGTTGGAGGATGGAACCAGCGGTTCTGCCAGTCGCTTGTGCGGTTGTAACGGTGGGAGGATTGGAATCGCTCGATGAGGAGCTGCGATGGCCGGATAGTTCACCTCGTTGAGTACAGGAACGCGGTTCTTTTTCGGTAGGGTCCTGCTGGAAGCCTTCTTCCGGATATCCGAGAATTCCGCCCGCTTTTGACAGTTCTGTGTGGTGCCCGATGTTTATCTCCACAGTTGGCGCATTTGGTATCAGCCACCTCCATCTGTCGCACTTGTCCAGTCGGATGAGGTTCGCCACCCTTGTTGCAGCGTGGCTTCATGCGGCAGTTCCTGGTGCCGTTCCCGAAATGGAAGCAGTTAGTGCTCTGCGAGACGTGCACTTCATATCGTGGAGTTCTCGCAGCAAAGCCTTATGCGACTTCATGGAGGGGGGGTGGTCATGAGTGTAGTATTCATACTTGTGGACCTCGAGAAACTCCACGATGGATTTATGATGGTCCTTGTTTGCCGGCATCACTTTCACGCCCTCGCTGCAGAGCCGAAATGTACATTTCATCCCCTTAGCGATCATCTGGCGTATTTTTGGGCCCAAATCCGGTGAATCACCCTTCTCCGCGGGCACTCCTCCTTCCGTCCTGGTTGCACCTGCGATAGCTGCTTCTTACGTTTATTCAGCGGATTTCCGGCATCGTCGATTGACAACGACGAATATACGTTGCTCTGCAAACGCTGTTTGGAGAGGTTACCCCCGCCTCAAAGAGTAGAGTGCTTCGGCACCTTTCCCGCGACCGAATCGACCACCGAGTCTCCCATGATGGGTCCGGAAGAAAATAACGCCAACGCGACGAAGCGAAAACGTAAGCACAGCGTACATGAGTACGCCTTATTTATTTATTTATTAACATTGAATAAATTAAAGTTGTAAATATTATATCTATTTTGTTATTTATTTTATTATAAAACTTTGCATGTTCAGTTGCGTCTTTGTGTTGAATTACTATTGTGTCTTGTGAGTTCCCTACAGTCAGCTACCAAGAAAACACATAGGGTTTAGCTAGCATATAGCGCATCATGACGCCAAAAGTAGCGCGTGGCTTGCGGCCAACGCGGTCCTTTGAAGTTGCGTTGACCTTTGGCTTGTCCGGCATTCCACGCTTGTCGTGTCAAGAGAGTGTCTTAGAGAGTAGGGGATGGGGAGGGGGGCAATATGCCCTAGCTAAGCAAACACTGCTTTATTGTCTTATTTGTAAAGCTATTCATGAGTATTTTTACATTATGCATCAGTTAAACAAGATAGCTAGTTGATGCCATTCAAAAATTGTCAAAAATCTCAATCATATTGATAATATTCACATTTTGGTGGTGATTTTCTCTTGCCGGAATACTCATAAGGCAAACGCCTTTTAGATGGCAACTCCTAGGGAACAATTTAGCAATTAAAGCACCATGCGTCAGCGAATCAGCATTCTGGTATGGATAGTGCGTGGAGACGCAAGTACATTGTAGGTTAGTGCCACTAGGGCGTTTTGCCTCGCCAAAATGTTAGATGTTTCTTCAAAATGTCGAAATTTTCGGTTTTTCCGACCGTCCCATATACTATTTTTAAACTTTTTCCGCCTAACCTACATAATTTTAGATCTAGTTTTGTTACGGACATCTTAATGACGGTAAATATGAAATCACAAAAGGCGTTTTGCCTCGGGGTGCAAATGAGATGCACGATTTTGGGGGATTTCGTGGATACATTCTGTTGATGCTCGGGTTCGCAAATTTCAACTTCGTTGAATTTCATGAACTCTGAAGACAATGTCTAGAATTTCGCGGTATCTGAGGATTTTTTTAACCCGGAATCGTGCACTTCGTTCCGATCCGTGGAAGAGGCAAAAGCGGTTACTTTTGATCCGTGCCATACTGTGTTTTGTAAGTTAGCAAAAGTTAATAAAGCTCAGTATCGTCAATCTTGTGAGAAGGTTTGCAAATCATCAAAATCGCACATTTGGCAGGCGAAGCCAAATCACCGTAAAACACCATCAAGCATCATCCAATTGTTTTCAACGTCCTCCAACCGCATAGCAGCAGATCGCCGTTGTCTTCGTCGTCATCGTCAAGCAAAGTACCGACGGCGCATCAACTTTTCCTTTGCGCGCCAGGAGGACGAACGGACGCTTGTACCGCGCCCATGCGTAATCCCGCGCAACGAAGAGGTAGTGAGTGACCGTCCACAACATCGACGCAATACGCCGTCCGTCGGCGTGAGTTTCTGGCCCGTAGTAGTGCGCAATGCAGCTCCGGCCCCATTCGTAGGTCCAAACCTCAAAACCCGCTAGTCAAAACCGTGAGTAATATGCATGCGTAATGAAGAACGGTCCAAAATGCACCCCTTTAGCTTTTTCGATGTTTTTGCCCATATAAACAAAAATACCCAACGATTTCAACGCATAGGTGCAAAATTTACAAACCCAGCTACATTTCACAATGATCTCCTATTCAAAACAATAAGGTTTTCATGACTTTCTAACGCATTTAAAAAATGTTTTAAAAGTAGGCCGGGGCCAAAACGCCCGAATGGTGGTCTAAAATGACTCAATTGCATGTAAAATGATGGTGAACGCATGGTTGTTTGTTTTTTCTTAATGCATTGAACTAAAATCTTACGGATGTGGTGGAAGAATAGCAAATCGTTAAATGAAGTGAATATGAAGGGATTTTGCTTAATTTTTCCAATGGAGCCCAGGGGTGCATTTTGGACCATTCTCTTCTAATTGTTTGTGACCCAATAGAGGCACAACCTTTGATTTTGTGAGTACGTCGGACGGCTCCCGTGTGAAGCTCACCGTATGTGAGAAGCGAGACTGCGAGAGTGAGTTCGCAGGAGAAGTTCGTCGGAATCAGCTAATGCAACGTACACACCAGTCAAGCAGTTTGACGAACATTGACTCCGCCCCTAAGAAAACGCTTCGGTTGCTGCTTTGTTTGAACGTGTGTGAAGTTGTTCGAACAATCATTTGACAGTTGGCGGCTCGGTTGGAAAAAATTAAAACGGTTTGATTTTGGTTTGAGTTGTCGGGGGCGGAGTCAAGGTTCGCCGAACATGTTTGAGCATTTGTAGTGAAGTTGCACAAACCCCCATATATTTTTTGGTGGTTGGTGCTCAAGTTGGCGCTTCGGTCGTTCGTGTGTGATATTGTTGGTCGAATAAATTGATTGTTCGTGCCGCTGTTGGTAAAACTTGATGGATGTTTGAATAAACGTTCCATAAAGGAGAAGAGTCGCGTTGCCGGAGATACCGCCGGTGAAGAGAACGGGAAAGCAGAAGATATGTAAAGAGAGTGTACACATGTAAAGAGTAGAAAAGATTGAAAAGATTAGATTGCACATGTAGACAAACGTTAGAGGAAAACAGTGGAATGCTAGGCCTCGACGAATGCAAGGAAACGAGAGAAATGCAATAAAATCTATGTAATAGCCTATTCAGATTACGCCATTAATGACATAATAATTGGCGTTTCAGGGTAAATACGCTTTATGATGTCATTATTTACGTAATATTCCATACATTTTGCGCTGTCAAAAGATACCCGCTAAAAAGAGTCACAAAGAATTTATTACGAACAATTATTACGAGAGAGCTTTCGTTCTAACTGGAATGCAGGGAGAAATTCAACAAAACAAAACTGACAAGCGTCACGCTCTCTTTGCCAGAGAGAAAATTCTCTGTTTTCATTTTGTTTCGTAGTTGACAGTCATGCTCTTTCTGTCGCAGCAGGGTCGAATGCATGTTAGATGGAAATCTTCTGAGCGCTGAAGAATAACTCGGATTGTGATGGTTTTGTGGAAAGCATTTTATATGATGAAAAATAATGATGATAATTATTTATTCTCCACTTATTCAACAAGAATTGTTTAAAAAACAGATGCTCTCTAGAATTAACATGAAGTATTTAACTTAAACCTATATTTAATAGAACAAATCGAATAAATTTTCAAAGTTCAAGGGCCAATGCGGAAGACAATTTAAAACGTAGGAATGGTTGTAAAACGAATATATTTGATGAATAAACATGATTTCATAAATTGTCTCAATTCTGCTCCTTGAATGGCTTAATATACTTTGGATCTCAACATTTTTCACGTGGGACAACTGTACGATTTGAATGGGATGTATATATATAGTAGAATAACCTTAAATAAAACATGGATTGGTAATGCATTAATTCATCCAAAATCCAGTTTAAATTATATCACATTCACACGATTCGATTTTGTTAGAAGCTGTATCATTGATTGTCGAGTAGAACGCAATGGTTCAGTTTCCATTTTTGAAAAAAAAATAAATTGCTGAGTTGCCCTTCATACATGGAGATACTGGTGGAAATAAATTGTAGTTCGATAATATTTCTTGAAAATTGGTCCAATCGTCCTTTTTTTATTTATTTGTGAGAATTCCCAAAAGTATCTAAATTTTTCTATCAAATCTCCGTTCGATCATAGTACAGAATCAAAATACTTTTTAAACTTAAAAATAAATTGAGGAATAGTCTGATTCCCCGAAGAACGGCGCACCCAACTAATGAATGTAGCTTCGCTCATTATCCTTAATGAGAGCTTCAAATATTCTTCGAAAATCCCTTTTCATATTTTTTTAATATTTTTTTTTTCGTGGAAACTTTGTTCAGAAAAAAATGTTCGATTGTCGCCACACAAATGCTTGATTTCGCAAATTAAATTTTAAAACTCTCCTTGAATTCAACCCTGTATTAGCGTGCAAATGAGGAAACATGGAAACGTCAAGATATATTATCTTGCTGCAGTCTGAACACCTCGTAATAATTGGATACCCTCTCACTTAACAAAGTCATAAATAGCCCAATCTGAATAGGCTATAAACCTTTATTGGAGTTTCATGTATGGGAGGGTTTAAGAGCCGAAACAAAATTGCAATTCGATATCCGCTATTATATGTATTTAGTTGATGTCTGTTAAAGAATTTACGTCACTTAGCGTTCGTTTGTAGTTGGTTAGTGTATGCTTGGTGTATTTTTTGGGTAGTCAACCCGATACTGGCTTTTAGGCCGCTTTCTAGTCTTAGACGGGGTGAAACGGGTAGCTTTTTTGGATTGGTCCAATGAGGAAAACCCCCGTCTGAATGACCTTGGTTCCAGGCCAGATATCGGAAGATTTTATTTGGGAAATCTTTCGGAATTAAAGATTTCCGCTCGGAAAGGAGAAGTACGACGGACGTATTCGGATTAGCCAGTCTGCTTTCTTTCTAAGAAAAGTGACCCAGCCCGGCAACGAAAACTTGTTGGGCGGTCTCCTTCCAAGAGTGGCGCATAAGCCGCCCAATTATTAACCGAAAACGAACGAGAAAATTGCCCGAGCAAAAAGCACGTTCGTACGCGCTGCTGTCACAAACTAAAATGACCAGGGAGAGAAGGCGGAGCACTGAATCCGTACCCCGACATGAGCGACATCTGGATTTGGTTCTAAAATGTAAACAACAGTGTTAATTCCCTACCACCTTTTTGTTATGGCGAGGCAATTTTTATGCTTTTTCATGCAATTTTTATACATTTTTATTATTTATATCTTTTGTTTTCGATATTTTATCAAAATTAAACACTCAATCATACAGCAATTAACGATGTGGTATGCTTGAGATACCTGCTTGATTATAGGGACTCGAGAAAGAATTTATTTGCAGTAACTAACTGAATATAAAAATGTTCACATTAACGCTTGCGCGCTAACACCGGTTCTAAGCTTCGATGCAGAGTACACGAGCTTTGTTCGCCAGTGACAGGCATATGAGGCTCTTGGAAATGACGCTTGATGGGCCAAGATGAACGGGGAGCCAACAAGCGATTTACAATAGTCTTAATCATCAAAGAGGTGGAGCTTCAGCTAGAGTTGTTCTGATTGACAAAATCAAGAAAATCGTTCAAGCTTTGTCCGTAAAAATAAATCTTCCATTCAAGATGTAGAAAAATCTGAGAACCTCGAATAAAGTCGGTCGAACTAGATACAAAATGAATTACAGACTTTCAGGGAGCATATGAATGAAAAATAAGTGAATAACAAGTCGCATAAGTCAGAACATGGATCCATAAGTTACGCGATAATTTTTTGTGTGGAATATCGTTATGCAAGGTTATACATGATGAATCATGACTGATTTTCGATTAAATATGGTTCCACGGGACATAATTATTTAGAAAAATTCTTTCAAAAGTAATTTGTAAGTGCAGAATGCTCTCAAATCTATTTACAACAACCGATACTATAACAAATGACGTGTACGTTCGAGAATTCTTGTAGCGGTACCTACTGTCCATTATCAAAAAATACCCAGTACTCTTTTGGTCGGATCTGGCTGCAGTGTATTACTACGCGATGGACACGGTAGCCTGGTACAAATCAAAAGTAGTCGCATCCGTACTCAAGGAGATAAATTCACTGAGCTATTCCCAGGAAGTTACTATTGATACCTTGTGGGCTTCGACAAAGGCACATTTTTGAAAGCATGTGAAGGCAGCGGACTTCATTGCAACTTTTGAAAAATGATTGAAAATGTAACCTAAATCTTAAACAAACGGTTAGTGCTGATGTTAATAATTCTATTGCATGGCGTACGGATTAATAGATCTCACATAAGTGAAGCTGAAATGCAGAAAAACATAGTAAAGGACACAAAAGCGAAACAATATTCATTTTTTTTCCAAAAGTTAGAGCCGTAATGTTATTTTTAAATCGTGCTTATTTTTAAAAGCGTATTTTAGCTAGAGTCTGAATTTGCAATGGATGTACATACCTCAAGCAATCCCTAATAAAAATCCCAAAAGAATTACAATACAAACTATTGTAACAGTACGCTGGAATTAATAGTCATTACGGTAAAGTCTATTGTCGATCACAATAGAATAACATTAAATAATATTGTTTTCCACCATAAAGTCTATTGTAAATGGCAGTTTTTCAATAGAAAATAGGGGTTGTTATGTATCTTAACAATAAAAAAATCGATTTTTTCTCGAACAAATTTTTGCCATTACAATTGAATTTATTATAAATCTATTGCTAATATTTTACTGGCAATAATATTTAGTTTTGGTCTATTGGAACAACAATATGTCAATTTGATTGGTATGATATAAAAACAATAGAATTTAATGTTCATCAATAAAATGTATTGTATTTTTATGATATTTTATTGCAACTCTATTGTATTTTTTATCCGGGAATGCCAAGACCTGAAGGGACCACTCCACACACAGGTTGAGAACCGCTGACGTAAGTAATTTTTTTTGGGTTTTTCAATATCATTGCCCTCTTCCCATTGGCGTAACTAATAAAAAAATTCTAGGGGGGCTAACTTTTTTTTAAACTTTTCTATTTTAACACTCATAACACAGAAAGTTTCGAACCTAGAATACATTATAAATTAAATATTGAATAAATTAGTTAGTTAAATTCTTTTCGCCAGCTTTCAATTCAGTTGCCTGACAATTCCTACGAGCTTTCAAACGGCGATCTGACCACAACAAACTAACGTTTCTTTTCTGTTAAAATAACTTCTAGGATGATTTTTAAAAAATCAGTTTTACATCTACATTAGTTATTTGTCGTTAATTTTCAATTTAGGTAACCCAACAAACAACGACAAGCTACAAATAAGCATCTAGGTTGAATTATTGTTTATTTGTGATCTTTGTAGCTGAATAAAATGGATGCTGAATAATTTGCTAGACAGATTTGATTTCAGCATTTAATCTAACTAATATTCGACATGGCCTATTTATTTGTTTATTACCTTTATTTGAAGTCGAACTTACGTTTTCGTTTTATCACATTTCAGCACATTGGGGAAGTTTAACAATGTACTGAACTAATGATTTTTAAAGTTCTCTGTTCGACTATGATGTGATGCTCTGAAAGGGTGGTCGAATTGAGTTTGAATAGTAAGTTAATAAGCAGGCATTAGACATCCTTCTTAACCTTTGTCCTTCTTAACCATTGGATTTCAAACCGCATCGTGCTTTCGTGCTGTGCGGTTCTTTCTCTCTTTGCGGAAGGAAGTTTTTATTACTACCCGAAGCTATTTTAATTTCAACGGTGCTTCTTAGCGCTATTTGTACCCACTGATCCCGTTACGATCTTTGCAAGGACCCGTGCCTTTGTTTTACGTTGGACCCGTTTGCGGAAGTAAAATTCCGACAAGCGGTGGTAATCCTGCAGGGACACCGTTCTGGGAAAAAACCTCTTAGAAGGTCACGTCTCCACGCTCAGCAATGAGTATTAACAAAAACAAGAGGAAGGGGAGTCTCTGAATTCTCCACTTCCTTCAAAGAAACAAGGTTTCAAGACCGTCCTGCCCAAGCGCGGAAAAATAGAAGGAAGCTGGAGACTTCAGATATTCCTTCTAAATCTAATGTTGACATTGTTTCTTCTCCTATCGAACTGAGCAATCAGTTCGATTTGATTAATGATGAAATTGAGCAAATCGAATCTACCTTTAGCCCAGGTGATTCGATTCATGCGAAGAAACAAAGGATTCCGCCAATTGTGGTATCTGTTGCCGAGTTTTCTGGCTTTCGGAATGAAATCTTGAGTAACCTTCAGGGGATCAAGGTTTCTTTTCAGATTGCTAGGAAGGGTGACTGCCGCGTTTTGCCGGGATCCTTTGAAGATCGCAAACGTCTTCTTCACTATTTAACTGAGAAGCGCCATAAATTCTTCACATACGACGACAAAACTGAGCGATTGTTCAAAGTCGTCTTGAAAGGTCTCCCCAGTGATGATAAATCACTGGATGAGATTAAAATTTTTCAATTACTTGGATTTTCACCAGTCCAAGTAATTAAGATGAAAAAGAAATCCCATTCTGGTACTTCCCAGAGGGGCATTTCTCAAGAATTTTATTTAGTTCATTTTAACAAAAGTGAACTAAATAATATGAAAAGTTTGGAAAAGGCCTGTATTATGTCTCATGTCCGTGTTACATGGGAACATTTCCGCAGGCCTGGGGGAAATTTCCAAAACCCTACCCAGTGCCGTAAGTGCCAAAAGTGGGGCCATGGAACCAAACATTGTCACATGGATGCTAAATGCATGATTTGTGGTGGAACCTCTCACGCCAAGGACGCATGTCCTGTGAGAGAAGATTCCAATAAATTTAAGTGCGCAAACTGTGGGGGCAATCATAAATCCAATTTCTGGGAATGCCCTTCACGCAAAAAAGTTTTTAATTCCCGTGCAAAATTGATGACGGGAAATTCCAATCGGATCCCAGATTCGACGGGTAGAAATTTTTCAAACGCTCAAATTTCGAAACCGGTTACCGGTCGAGCAATTCATACCCACCACAATTCACAAACAAATTTTGCCGCTCGTCAACGGGTAGCAAGCACTTCAGTAAATTCCAATTTTTCCAATGTACCTACGTATGCAAACATCGCTGCTGGTAGACCAAATTTCTCTTCTCAAAATGAGGTTTATACCCATGTCCCAACGGAAAATAACGGTCATGTTGCCGATTCAGGTAGCATGACTGCTTCCGATTTTGATTTTTAACTGAACAATTGCATCACATGATTGATGCAATGTTCAAAGCAAATACCATTCCTGAAGCTGTTCAGGTTGGTATAAAGTACACACAAAAAATTGTTATCGGACTCCGTTTCAATGGATCCAATTAATTGTGTGAAAGTTCTAAATTGGAATGCCCGCTCTCTAAAGGGTAAGGAAGATGAATTATTCAACTTCCTTTCAGTTCATAATGTGCATATTGCCATTATAACTGAAACGTACCAGGACTCTCCATTAAAAGAGATCCAAACTATTTTATCTACAGAAATGATCGTCTTGACAGCGCCTGTGGTGGGGTCGCCATTGTCATTAATAGACGTATCAAACATAAATTATTTTCTTCGTTTGAAACCAAAGTTTTTGAAACCTTGGGAGTTTCTGTTGAAACAAATTTTGGACAATTTTCCTTCATTGCAGCCTACTTGCCTTTTCAATGCAATGGACAGCTAAAGAATTTGTTGAAAGCTGATCTTCAAATTCTGACTCGCAACAAATCAAAATTCTTCGTAATTGGTGACTTCAATGCCAAACACCGTTCATGGAATAATGCTCAAAGCAATTTTATTTGAAGATTGTTCTGCGGGATATTATACTATTCAATATCCCAATGGACCAACTTGTTTTTCTTCCAGTCGAAATCCTTCTACAATTGATTTAGTTTTAACGGATTCAAGTCAGCTGTGTGGCCAATTGGTAACTCATGCTGACTTTGACTCTGATCACCTTCCTGTGACATTTGAAATCTCACAAGAAGCCATTTATAATCCAATCAGCTCTACTTTTAATTATCATAGAGCTGATTGGGATTTATGAGAAAACGTATATCGATAGGAATTTTGATGTTGATATTCCTCTCGATACCAAAAGTGATATTGATAATGCTCTCGTATCTTTGACAAATTTAATTGTCGAAGCCAGAGGCATTGCAATTCCGAAATGTGAAGTTAAATTCAACTCCATTATTATTGACGACGATCTTCAGCTACTGATCCGTCTTAAAAATGTGAGAAGAAGGCAATACCAAAGAACTCGCGATCCCGCGTTGAAAGTTATTTGGCGAGATTTGCAAAATGAAATTAAAAAACGTTTCGCTATTCTGAGAAATACCAACTTTGAGAATAATGTCTCGAAGTTGGATCCCAGTTCGAAACCCTTTTGGAAATTAACAAAAATTCTTAAAAAACCTCAAAAGCCAATTCCAGCGCTTAAAGAGGGAAATAAAATTTTATTAACAAATGGCGAAAAGGCTCAAAAACTTGCTCTGCAGTTCGAGAGTGCCCATAATTTTAGTCTAGGTCTCACTAGTCCAATTGAGGATCAGGTTACACGGAGCTTCGAAGACATTCTCAATCAAGAGAATGTTTTTGACCCTTCGTTGGGAACCAATTTGGATGAAGTGAGATCTATTACTAGAAAATTTAAAAATATGAAAGCCCCGGGTGATGATGGTATTTTCTACATACTTATCAAAAAACTTCCTGAGAGCTCTTTATCCTTTTTGGTTAATTTATTTAACAAATGTTTTCAATTGGCATACTTTCCAGATAAATGGAAAAACGCCAAAGTTGTTCCAATTTTGAAGCCGGACAAAAATCCAGCTGAGGCTTCTAGTTATCGCCCAATCAGTTTGCTTTCTTCAATAAGCAAACTGTTTGAAAAGATTATTTTAAATAGAATGATGGTTCATATTAATGACAATTCTATTTTTGCTGATGAGCAATTTGGTTTTCGCCATGGGCATTCAACCACTCATCAGTTATTAAGAGTTACGAACTTAATTCGGCTCAACAAATCTGAAGGATATTCGACTGGAGTTGCTCTTCTTGATATAGAGAAAGCATTTGACAGTGTTTGGCATGAAGGTTTGATTGTAAAATTGATGAATTTTAATTTTCCTCTGGACATCATTAAACTGATCCAAAATTATTTATCAGGTCGCTCACTGCAGGTAAACTATCAGAATACTAAATCTGATAGATTATCTGTAAGGGCTGGTGTCCCCCAAGGCAGCATACTGGGGCCCATATTGTATAACATTTTTACTTCTGACTTACCTGATTTACCACCAGGGTGTCAAAAATCTTTGTTTGCAGATGACACGGGCCTTTCAGCCAAAGGGCGAAGCCTTCGTGTCATTTGTAGTAGATTGCAAAAAAGTTTGGATATTTTCTCCACTTACTTGCAAAAATAGAAAATTTCCCCGAATGCTTTCAAAACTCAGCTTATAATTTTCCCACATAAGCCGAGAGCTTCTTATTTGAAACCTTCTAGCAGACATATTGTCATTATGAATGGGGTTCCAATTAATTGGTCTATCGAAGCTAAATATTTAGGACTTCTGCTAGATCAAAAATTAACTTTTAAAAATCACATTGAAGGCCTTCAAGCCAAATGTAACAAATATATTAAGTGTCTATATCCACTTATAAACAGAAAATCAAAACTTTGTCTTAAGAACAAACTTTTGATTTACAAACAAATTTTTAGACCTGCCATGTTGTATGCTGTGCCAATATGGGCTAGTTGCTGCAATACCAGAAAGAAGGCACTCCAGAGGATTCAAAATAAAATTTTGAAAATGATTCTGAAGTTGCCTCCGTGGTATAGTACCAATGAACTTCATAGAATTTCTAATATTGAGACATTGCAACAAATGTCCAACAAAATAATTTCCAATTTTAGACAAAAATCGTTGCAATCTTCTATTGCAACGATTAACTCCTTGTACCCTTAGTATAAAATAGGTTAAGTTTAGTTTAAGTTGAAAACATTGTAATTCCTACATGGTTCAATTCAACCAGAGGAAAAAATTCTAACTGCCAGAGGCAATTGAAATGTATTAATAATAACTAAAAGCGTAACATAGCAAATAAGGATGATAGTGTTAAGAAAACACGGAACACCTTGTCTAAGAGATGAATGCATGTATATTAGATAATTAGCAAATAAAATTAGATAAAATAAAAAAATAAAAAAAATAAAACCATTGGATTTCAAATTTATCTGATCTATCGCACAGTGGGAAAAACATGCTTTTTCAGTTTGAGAGAAAATCTGGGTTCTAGATCTGGGAAATTTGATTTATAGAAAAATAATGATTTATTTTCCAGACATGCTTTTTATTTTCGTGATTTATTAAACTGTCGGAGATTATAACGAATAAAACTGCTGGAGCAATTAAAAAAATCATGCTTTCATGCGGAACTAAATTTCCTAAAAGCCGGACATAACGCCGTTGAATAACATCGAAAAATTATTGAATCTTTGATGTGTGGAATCCCAATATTATCGCATGGATGTTGATCTTTATTTCGGCGAAATAATTGAAATTATCATTTGACAATCATATCGCAACCGATTATCAAGAGATTCTGAGGAAGGCCGAATATACATTGATTTTATTTTCATAAATTCATAAATAGCATTGGGGACGGATTTTATTTTATCGTTTATCGACATTATTTTTACGTATTTTTCCTAGTGTGCGATGGTTATGACTGGTTGAACAATTTTTGAAATAAAAAATTGTACAGTTATTAACAAACTATAGTTTGACAGATCGACTTATTGAATAAGAGTCCAATTATGATTCATATTCAGCAATAAGATTATTTATGTTATGCATTGAGTGAGCCATATCTAACAAATCAAGGATGGCGCGGATGACAACGTTACCGGCGGATGATCAAATGACAGCAGTTCGAGACCCGACTTAGGAAAATTTTAAAATGATTATATGAAAATAGCAATTGCTTCAAAATACGTTCATTGAAGATCTTACTGATGTTACCTTCTATGCGTTATTATTTTCGAAGAATTCACATGTAGCTGAATTGAGGCTTAGTAAAATGCTTATTAAAGGTTTAACGAATCAGTTAATAAAGTTGTTTTTCAAAATGAGATGATGTAATTGTATAACTTCGCCAAAATTGTGTGAACAATGCTTGAACAGAAGTTGTGATAAGAAATAGTACAGACATAATTCAACACAGCGCTGAATTAAATCATCACACTGATGTTAGTTCAACTAGTGAATGTTTGTTGGGAAAAAAACAAATTAACAAGTTAACACATAGGAACATTTAACACATCTTTTCTCTCAGTAGGTCTGATTCACGCCTACTGAGACATTTTCACTGGTTTCATTGCTGCAGCGACTATAGGAGTTTAGAGAATTAAATAGTATGCGGAGTTTCAAAAATCCATCCGAAAGAATACAAAGTTCTTTCTTATTCAACTTTTAGTTACCTCTACTTGAAATCTAAGAGTTTTACCGAACCTTTCTCAAGAAGCCTACAGTGATAATTAAAATGCGCTGTAGCTTTTAGGATTGGTATTAGTTAGGAAGGTTAAGATCATACGCTCGATTTAGATACAAAACCCTGGAAAAAATTGAAAATCTCAAGGAATTGCCCATTATCCATTAAGTACTTGTAATACTATTAAATAATATATTTTTTAATTTACTCGTTTGTGAGGTATTTCCTTTGGTATTTCATAAGTTATAACGTGTTTTGAGGGATCCAAATTTTGTTGTGAGCAAGCCCTATAACAATTGCTCGAAGTTAAAAAACTTGAGCGAATAGATTGCTATAGTGTTTCGAAGAGAGTAATTAGATAATGAAGACAATCCTTTCTCTGCATTTGACCCCGTATATAATCAGTGGACTAGATATGCGCAATACTTATACAAAGTAACAAATTTTATAGGGGGGGCTAGCCAGATTCTAGCCCCCCCTGTAGTTACGCCAATACGCTCTTCCATGTTAGACTTTTTTCATGCAAATTAATTTCAATTAATATGGAGCGTTTGAAAATGACATACCCTCTCCACTCATAAGCTCTTACGTAATAGGGTCCATACCATACCGTACGACTGATTAAATTAGTGCCGAGCCTCCAAGTTTGAAAAAAGCTACACGAGCGAAAGTCGTTAATAGATGGGTTATCCTAACATTCGGCGTAACCAAACTTAACATTAGCCATCGAGCGGGTAGCAATTCATTTGCTTGTGAATCTTAGCTGGCTATAATGGGCTGAGCGGAAAAACACACATTAGCCAAAGCACATGAGCCACCTCCACTAATTCCGCCATAGGCGATGCATCTTTCCATGATTTTAGACTTTCTTCATTAACGTGGCAGAAAATCCAGTTCTTCACTTGGATTGACCATGTTACACCTGTCGTAGATTTGCGAAAATTTACCATCGATGTGCATGGCGTGGGATTCTCAGCTGGTCTCTCCACCAAATTGGTTTTGTATGCATGTCGCTCACGACGGTTGAGCTGATTTTGCCAACTCACTCCTCAACAAGGAAGCAATTACACATCCTCTACATAACCAGCCTGGTTAAAATCACGAACGCATCGACGACGATTAATACAAATGATGTAGCGGAGCAGAAGAAAGAAGAATCTTAATATTCTTTGCACGATTCCTTGAATCGAGCATCGTCATCTCTAAATAGGAAAATCCAGCCGTCTGTTTGTAGTAAAGGAGCAAACGCGGTTGGAGAGGTATTAGGAACCATCTTAATCATTGTAGAACGAGAGTGGAATTTCGGCATCATCGAGTCGCAAATCGAGCGACTTTTGTGCTTGCTCATGCCCACTGTTTTTCAGTGTCGAAGATTTACGGTAGCGTGAGGCTAATCTTTGGCATTGTGATCATGCAAGTTTTACTGCAGAAATTGTTTCAAGTATAACTATGTTAGTTCCTATTTGAATGATGAGGTCTCGGGAATAAATGGAACTGCAAGGTTTCCGAGCCAATATCATGATTGATGAAACTCGAGTACACTGTTAGGAAAATATCCCTCACAATAAACCGTATAGGGATCTGTATCCATCAATTAACAGGTCGTAGCCGCGCGCTTCTTACCGCTCAACTACGAAGGACCCCCAGAACCATTAGTCAGTGCAAATTCTTTGTAATCACCATTATTCTATACGTGGGTAGAACGATTACCAAGCATGTAAAAGTTGAAGCAGCTGATGCTTGTCAACGATTTAAATGTTACGAAAAGCGAATTTACACAAACCGTATTTGACCCCCATAGACCGTTGAAACTCAGTGTGTCACTAAGTCAATACTGTGCTAAGCAGCTAATTCGAAAACATTAAAAAGAAAAGAAAAACAATTAAAATATAATAATTTAACGGTTTTGTTCCTCCCTCTTCGCATTGGTGAGCACATTGTTCGCTGTTGAGGTATGCAAATTATGATGCAGTGATGCGTTCGATAAACTGTTTGACTATTTGGTTACGGAATGTTGTATATCTGGCTACCAAAGAGAGTGAGCAATTTTAACGGTTGTGAAAATCGATTAGATACCAAATTTCAAATGGCATTTGGCAGTTTGGCACTGACATTTATTCAGGTTGGATCGATTTGCCGATCTGTTGAATAATAGATAGTGCAAAACGTGAACATTGATGAACCATAATTACATATTTTGATTATTTCCATTTTATGTTCTTAAATGCACCAAATGGCCAAATATGTTTATCATTTTCATTTCGACGCAATCTCCTTAGATGTTACAGAAGGGTCAATTGTGGGTAACCCTTCTTCTTTTTTATTGGCATTACATCCCCCACTGGGACATTGCCGCCTCGCTGCTTAGGCTGTGAACCATTCTACCGATTCGTTTAACTTTTAGTTAAAATTTGACACTTCGATGGTTATTTTCCCATCGTGGTTAAAATTTTACTCCGAAGCCGACCCATTTGAGTTTTGACAGATTGATAGTTATTCGGAACGAAATAGATTTGGCGCCAATTTTCTCGCGAACAAAGTTTAACTATCGAACTGTCAAATCTAACCATGCTCCGGAGCAGGGTTATTTTTAACCAAGGCGAAATAACCATCGAACTGTCAAATTTTAACTAAAAGTTAAACGAATCGGTGGAATGGTTCACAACCTTAGTGTTCATTCATTATTATTCCTTTCTTTATTTGTTAGGCACTCTGTGTTACTTAACCGCTACTGTGCCGAGATCTACTGTGGTTTTCTGCTGAACAGAATCCACACAGAATTTTTAGATTTTCCATTACCATTATTGTGTCGTTTCCAGTCCATCTCATCGTAAGTCCATTGTGTCCGTTTGTCCATGTCGTGCATCCAATGTTCGTTGCATTGTTCAGTTGCCATTAGGCCGGGTCCGTTGGAGGAATTAGGAATGGGCGATACCGATACGATATATCGGGAATCGATATTTTCGCTCCGATTGATCGATATTTTGTATCGATTTTTTTATGTTCGATATTTGACAGTATCGATTTTTTGCTGCTGGTATCGGATTTCGATTTTTTCAAAGTAAAAATATAGAACATTAGGCACAATCTGTTAAAAACAGCGAATCTTTGATGTGTGATTCGATGATCTGAAGTGGGAAATCATAGTTTCCATTTTTTTTTGCTCGTGCTTTTAATTTTTTGGGCGTATCGATATATCGGAATATCGATGTTTCAACGCCGATATTTTTCGGCATCGATATTTCGATAATAAAAACATCGATTCGACAGTATCGATATTTATCCGAAAAACGCCCATTCCTAGGAGGAATGCCTCCGAGAAGAACAAGTTGTCAGTCGTCATTAGGCTAGGCAACCGTGACGGTAAGACG